>NW_025210176.1:1577-18638 GCF_004010195.1 Chiloscyllium plagiosum
CTCCTCCAAGACTTCCGTTTCCCCGGCCCCCAACGCCTCATCTTCACCATGGATATCCAATCCCTCTACATCTGCTTCCGCTATGACCAGGGCGTCCCCAACAGTACCCTTCCACCGACATTCTTATTCGTTTGGCCGAACTGGTCCTCACCCTTAACAATTTCTCCTTTGAATCCTCCCACTTCCTCCAGACCAAAGAGGTAGCCATGGGCACACGTATGGGTCCCAGATATGCCTGTCTCTTTGTTGGCTACGTAGAGCAGTTGATCTTCCGTAATTACAGCGGCACCACTCCCCACCTCTTCCTCCGCTACATTAATTACTGCATTGGCGCCAACTCGTGCTCCCGCGAGGAGGTTGAGCAATTCATCAACTTCACCAACACATTCCACCCTGACCCTAAATTTACATGGACCATCTCTGACACCTCCCTCCCCTTCCCTTTGAAAAGGGATTGGTTGATAATTGTTGATCAATAAATGAACTTAAGCTGCATTTTTGTTTATTTCTGCGCAGCCTTCCGAGTCCATGTAGGGCAGTGAGTTCTGAACACGGAGGTTAAAAGTGGGAATGGCATTGGCATGCTGTATACAGTGTAATAGACCCAGCAAGTAGGGAGCTGTAACATTGAAATGAATCTGGATCTCCCTGTACACCAGTCACTGAAAGCAATATTGCAGTAGCAGAAAGCAGGTAGGAAGATAAATGGTTTATTCACCTTCATTTCAGAGGGATTTAGAATACAGGAGTAAGGGTCATTTACTGCAACTGTACAGGGCCTCAGTGGGACCCTATCTCGGACATTGTGACGTATTGTGTGCAGTTTTGGTGTCCTTACCTAATAAAGGGCAAACCTGACATTGAGGGAGTGCACTGCATGATGACCAGACTGATCTCTGGGGTGACAGATTAGTTGTGGGAGCAGAGTTTGGGGTGACTGGGCCTGTATCCCATGGGCTTTAGGATAATGAGTGGAGATCTCAGCGAGATATATAAAACTCTGACAGGTTGTGACAGATTGGAAGCAGGGATGATAGTTCACTTTATAGAAAATGGTGCACGAATCGCATTGCAGTCAAATCGCACTTAATAAACAACCATTATCAGAGAACTCCCTATATATTGATGGGCCGAAGGCACTATAGTTCATAATGTTTAAACATATTTTGGGATATGAACATTGTGTGGGAAAAACTGCATTGAGGAGATGTTCGGCCATGAAATAGCATGGGGTAAGCTCAATGTGCTGAATGACCTCCTCCTCTCTTGATGTTTCTGTGCAATCTATGGGAAAGCTCTGCAAATGTTGTTACAAGCTCTAGGATGTTAGGAAGGATGTCTATGCAGGGTCAACGGGACTGTGTTTCCCATTCCCTTTTCTGATAACAAGGTTGATGCCAGGTGTTCTGTCTGGTTTTATCATTTACGACCTCAGAGTAGTTTGATACAATTGAGTGTCTCACGTGGCCGATTCAGAGACCATGTCTGTGTGTCTGGTGTCACTTTTAGGCCAGACCAGAAAATCACGGGAGATTCACTTCCTGAAAGTATATTGGGGAAGTAGATCGATGTTTACAATGAACATTGGACACAAGATCACTATTACTGACACCAGATTTTAGGTCTCGATACTTTATTCATTATATTTAACTTCCACCAGTTGCCTGAGCATTGACCTGGTTTGGATTCGTAATCCAATGATATGTTCACTACAGCACCATCTCCACATGGGACCTATCGGAAACCACACTGACCTGATTATTTCGGTGCTACTTGACAGCTCTATCAAAAAGTATTCCCACCAATTTGACTGCCGTGATGGGACTGAGGGTGTGGTAATTGGTCAGATTGTGATTATTCTCCTATTCAGGGACTGGACATAGTTGAGTAATTTTCCTCATTGCTAGGGAAATGGCAGAGTTGGAGCTGGAATGAAAGAGATTCCTCAGGGACACGGCTTGTTGTGCAGCACAAGTCTTCAGTCCTATTGCAGGAATGATGTCAGGGCCCATTTCCTTTGTCGTATCAATCGTGTTCAGCTGTTTCCTCATGACTGTACAGCAAATCTAATTGTTTGAAGACTGGCATCTGCGATTCTGTGGGAATCATGATGAGTGTGAGGTGGATCATCCAAAAACACGTCTGGCTGAGGATAGTGCAGACATCATATCCTTGACTTTTTTCACTGATGTGCAGAGCTGTTCCAATATTTTGGATGAGGAAATTTGTGGATTCCTCTCCAATAAATTGTTTAATAGTCCATCGACATTATCGTTTGGATTTGGCAGGACGGCAGAGCTTAGATCTGATCAGTTAGTCTTGGGATCATTTCCCCTCTCCATCAGACATTAGTTCTGCTGGTCGGAATGTAACCAGTTGAGTGTGGAAGCTTTAATGGGTTGTCAAAAGTTTTGGGTCCACGTGACTTAGACCCTGGCATGTTCACCCACACTCATCACTGAACCATGGATCGGCTTGATGGTAATGGTGGACTGATGAATTATCGTCGGGAAAATGGTACAGATTATCGTTGAATACAACTCTGTTTCTGCCGCTGCTGTGATCTACAGCATCAAATGATAACCCAGTTTGAGTTGCAATATCGACAATTCAATTCTACTGATTGTCCCCCAATTCACACCGAGACCCATTCACCCATCAGCCCTATATTCTGTACCTAACCTTTTTTCTGATGCGGTAACACTTGCATTTTCATATTCTCATTCTGCTGAGGGCCTCTCCCTTGTGTCACGCATCTAAGTTGTTACTTTAACTCAATCCATTTAAAGTAATGATCGAAATCGTTTCTGTTCCACAATGTCAACTTCTGTTGTTTGAAGTGAATGTGTTTCACTGTGTTTTTCTCCCTGACCATGATTAAGAGCTCTGTCGTATCAGTGATGCCAGTCTTATGCAATTTCAGAGTCAAGCAACTTGTCTACCATGCATGATTGTTCAGTTCGCAGTGTACGACACTCTATGTTGGACAGAATGTTTGAGCATCTTTGACATACTTCTTTGGAAATTGTCCAAAAACAGAAATTGCTGAAGAAATTGCTGAAGATATTGCAGCATCTTCTGGAATGAATGCAGTGTTTATCTTTCAGGTACAGTGACCCTCTACAAAACTCTCAGTTTCTCAAGCAATTTTAGTAATTTTATTACCAGTATCCATCGTTATTTGTTTTGTGAAAATTTGTTCCATGCCTATTCATTTCTAGAGAAACTCAGCAGGTCTGTCAGCATCTGCAGAGACAGAGAAACAGCGGTAGCATTTCAAGCCCAGTGTGACACTTCTTCAGTACTGAAATAACTTAAGGTGTGAATGGGAAAGGGGTTCTCTCTATTGAGTTCAAGATAAAGGAGGAATAATCACACAAGGTCATAGGGAGACCAGGAGGGAGAATGCTGACGATGTGGCATTATAAAGATCTGGTCATTAATACGTTTTCACCGTCGAGATCATCGCCCCCTTTAGACAAAGGATATCAGGTAATCGGGAGAAAAAAAACAAATCACAGTATGAAGTTTGGGCTGAGTATTGATTACCTGTCATGTTTACTATAGTTTCAAATTTGCAGTATTTATCTTTAAATGCTTGTTCTTGAAATTAGTATTGGATGGAGTGTAGAAGGTTGAGGGATGACATTATAGAAGTTTCTAAATCTTGCGAGGTATAGATAGGGTGAATAGCCAAAGCCTTTTCCACAGGATGGGGGAGTTCAGCCGTAGAACGCATAGGTTTAAGGTGAAAGAGGGAAAATTTACAAGGGACGCAGGGGCAGTGTTTTTACACAGAGGGTGGCGTAGGTATGGAATGACCTGCCAGAGGAAGAGTGGTAGATGCATGTACAGACACAACATTTAAAATACATTTGGACAAACATATGGATGGGAAACATTTAGAGGCATATGGGCCAAATAAAAACAGATGGGACTAGCTTAATTTGGAAAACCTGGCCAGCATGGACATTTAGAAAATCTTCACGCAGGTTCAGAGTGGTTTTGTGAAAGGGAAGTTATATTTTTCCCTGTAAAACCATGCAAAGTACTTCTGGAGATGCCTGAGAATGTAACAAGCGGACTTGATAAAGTGGATCTGGTAGACACCAAGCTTTCCAGAGTTTTTCCACAAGGTATTACAAAATAAAAGTTCTTACACAAGACAGAAGCTCGTAGGATGATGGGGAATGTATTAACATGGGATGATGATTGCTTAACAGATAGAAATCGGAGAGTCAGGATTAATGGATCTTCATGATAAAGGTATATCTGCTGGAGGACGACAGCTATCAGTCCGATGGCATCAGTTATTTACACTCTATACTGATAGTCTGAAGGAGGAAGCTTTGACGATGACACTGAGAATCAAAAGGCAGGTTTTTATTTAATGGAGAGGACTTCCAGAAAAAGAACAGTACAAAGGGATTGGAGTGTTCCTATGTATGAAAAATAAAGTTAGCATGCTGATGCAGCAAGTAACGAGGTTGGTCCATTAGCCGGCTTCCAGGGATGAAAGAGTTATGTTATTGAGAGGCGATTTTTCATTGGGGTTTAAATGAATGAGGAGTGATACTTCTGAAAATTACAAGACAGAAGGGACTTGAGAAGGTAGATGTTGAGACGTTGTTCCCATTCCTGAGTGGAGTCTCGAGCTCGAGGACATAGATACCGAATATGGAATATCGATTTCTATCTGAGATGCAAAGTGATGTCTTCTCTCAGAATGTAGTGAATGTCTGGAATTCCCTAACCCAGAGAGGTGTGGACGGATACAAGGAGTCGGCAAGGAAGTGGAGTTAGACCTGGAGTAGATTAGCCATGTTCGTAATAAATGACAGGGCAATCTTGAGGGGCCACATAGCCTACTTTTGTTCCAATTTATTAATTTCACATGTTATGCTTTTGCAAAGTAACTGGTTATTTTCCCGGAAGTTGTGTTGTGTAATTTGGGTGTGCAGAGGTTTTGTTCGAGTTAACGCTGGGTGGAGTATGGGGGCTGTATTCACAGTAAATCTGGGTCTGTAACACGACCCACATCTGGAGCAGACGTTCCGGAGAGGGGAAGCCTGGAAATAGGGATTGGGGGTGAGTGTCACTTCTTGACCCAGTGTGGATTTTCCAAGTACATTTCCAAAACTGCACCTAACCATCGGAGTGGCCTTGATCTGCCCCTGTGCAGCAGATCCGAAGGACTGAATGGAACATCAGAACATGGGGCTGAGGGACACGAGGGGGCCATTCGGTCCTTTGACACTACTCCACCAGTAAATAAAGTCGTGGATCATCTCATTGTGGTCCCAGCTGCACTTTTCTCTTCATGCACCACTATCCCTGATTCACCTGTCTATGGGAAATCAGACGAAGCCAGACTCGATATAATATAAAGATTCAGTCATCCCAAACTTCTGGGAAAGAGAATTCCCACTTGAATGAATTCCCAATTTGTGATTTTTTTTCTCACTCCAGTTGTGACTGAGGATGGAGGGTGTCACTATTTCCTTTTTTAGTCCCACTCTTCCACTGCTCACAGAAAGAGAATTCCCACTTGAATGAATTCCCAATTTGTGATTTTTTTCTCACTCCAGTTGTGACTGAGGATGGAGGGTGTCACTATTTCCTTTTTTAGTCCCACTCTTCCACTGCTCACAACAAATTTTAAACGTAACCAGGTTGGTGATATGGCCGATGATAAAGGTCTCAGACTGGGTCAGGTTCAGTGATAAGAACAAGTCAGGCAGATTTCTTTAGTCAGCCTCAAGTTACTAACAGAACTAACGGAGGTGTATGGTGGATCTGTGGGTAGCACTGCTACCTCATATCACCAAGGAGCTGGGTTCAATTCCAACCTCGGGCGACCCTCTATGTGGAGTTTGAACATTCTCCCCGTGCCTGGGTTTCCTCCCAGTGCCCCAGTTTCCTGCAGTGTTACATGGATAAGACTGGGGGGGGGGGGGGGGGGTAGGCACAGGTGGGATGCTGTTTGGTGGATAAGTGTGGACTTAATGGACGGAATGTCCTGCCTCCACACTGTAGAGGTTCTATGACAATGACAACAAATTTGGACAATACAAACACCCAGTGGGTATATACCTGATCCACTCTCCTCAAGGTCTAATATGTGTTTTTTCTTTCATTCCAAGAGTAACCTGTTAAAGCCTTCATAATATAAGCCCTTCAGCCCAGGAATACGTGAAATGAAATATCTCTGAACTGCTTACAATGTAATTATATCCTTTCTCAGATAAGGAGACACAAAAAACTAATCTCACACTCAGATCATAATGTTTATTATGGCTTTCTCAAAGTGTTGTGAGTCTTTGGAACACTCTTTCCCATGGAGCAACGGAGGCAGAGATATTGATTTTTTTTGAGGCACAGACGGAAGGTTCATAAATAACAACAGAATTAAGGATTATCGAGGAATGGGCAGCAATGTGCAGTGTGGGGGAAATGTAGAGAGTGGTATCAAATGACACGGCTTCAGAACCTCCAGGAATATAATGCAAAATGAAATGATAATATCGATAAAATGTTAAGGGGGAATACAAGATGGCGGTGATCCAGAAGGTCTGCTTTGCTGGACTCGGTATCAATGCACGGGCAAAGTGTTTCTCTAACCAACCCCATCCAAGCCACTTACTTAAAATTCAACACTAAAAGAGCGATAGAATCTTTACTAATCCCGGTTTGTCAAATAGAAATGGCAAAACATGGGGAAAGGATCGAGTAAGTCCCAACACACGGTGCACCCGTCAGAAGCATCGAGCACGCCTGAGGCTGTAGCTGCAACCCCCTCTGCTCGTTCAATAGGCCCAGTTCCTCAACAGGCCTTGGTCACTGAGTTCACCAAGTTATGTGAAATGATTGAAGCTATGGTTGAAGAAGGGTTCAGCCGTGGCTAGAGCCGCTCTCAGCCGTGTTCCAAAAACATGAGCAGCAACCTGACAGCCTTGGAAACAGAACAGACGACGCCAAGGGCCGAAATGCAGCGACAGCGACCGTGATCGATTCCTCTCGGGAGAGAATCCTCGCCCTTGAAAAGCAGGTCTGCACCTTAACTGAACAAGATGACGAGCGCGAGAACAAGGGTAAGATGAAGAATATTCACATCGTCGGTTTGCTGGAGCGGACAGAAGGTGGTCAGCCGCTGAGTTTTTCCAAGAACTGGCTGCAGCAATTCCTTCACTTCGAAACTGAGGAGGGACGGGTGAAAAGTGAGGAAGTCATCAGGTTACGGCGCGAAAGTCAGACTCAGACCAACGCCTTCATCCTGTCCTTGCGCGATTATATAGTTATGGGGACAAACAAAGTCTGATGGAATCTTTCAGTACCCAGGCGTTCTGAAATCCAATGGGTTTAATTCACAAGAGCTCCAGGATTATGTTCTTTCAGGACTTTTCAGCGGCAGTGATTCAGGAAACAAAATCTTTTGATGATATCAAGAGAAGAGTAAGGGAACTAGGGATTCAATATTCCTTACGTTTCCCAACGGTGTTGAGTATTGCTTGGAATGGATCCGTGAACCCGTCTGACTCTACAGAGAAAATGAAAACGTTTAAAGTGAGCTGGATATTTAGATAATCATGCTTCTCTCTTAAATAAAGTTTGTTGGATTTTTCTGCTATTAACCAGTGTTAAATTATAGCTGACAATGGGTAGAGTACTCATTTCTAACTTCTTCATTAGTATGACTACTTTTTTTTTCTTTCTTTGCTTGTGTCTGGGGTGCAGCTCATGCTGGAGTGGGTTACAAAGGTAGTTGTGATGACTAAGTGCCGACCGAAGGGCAGTTCAAGCCCGATATTTGTTGTTAATTGCCCTGGATTCCAGATTGGTAGCGGGCACAAGATAAAGTTTTGAGATATGTAAGCATCCGCAGTGGGCGCTGGAGAGTAAATTCCCCAATCGAGTGTCATTGGCATTTTGGATTTTATTTCGTTCTTTGGTTTTTTTATGTGTTTAGCTTTGGAAAATTTTGAGAGCTTGTTAGTTGTAGTAGTTTTAGTTTGTGCAGTTTTTAGGCTCAATGAGTCTTTCTTTTTCATTAATGATCAGCGATGTGTAATTCGATGTGAAACTCTAGAGTTGAAATGTTGCTACAGTGTGTTTTGGATAATGATGTGCTTAACTGTTGTACCTGGAACATTAAGGGGAGCCATCTGCCAGTCAAGAGGAAAAGTGCACTTTCTAATCTACAAAAAGAAAGGGTTGATGTTGTCCTACTGCAGCAGATGCACCTTGATGGCAAGGAACATTTGACGTTATAGCAGGGCGGGTTTGATCGGGTTTATTTCTCCTCTTTTAATACTAGGAGTAGGGGAGAAGCCATACTAGTGAAGAAGAATCTTCCATTTAAATTACTAAATTGTATTAGACACTCACGGAAGGATCATCATCCCCAAAGTCTTGAACTATGGAAAATAATACAGTATTTTGAATGATTATTGCCACACGGTGCACCATCTTAAAATCCTTTTGGTTGCATTTTCCAAAGTAAGTTATCTTGCATCGTGGCACATTATTGGAGGCGGAGATTTCAACTGTCTTATGGACCCACGTGGACAGAATGTCCAAATAACCCTCGTTATAATGTAAGCAACTAGTGGATTTGTGTGCAGAACTAGAGCTGGTGGATGTCTGGAGGCAGATCTACCTCACAAGTAGGCATTTTATTTTCTCCTTTCACCCGCAGAAATGGCACACGAGGGATGATCTCTTCCCCATCCCTGCAACAATCTTAGATACGGTGGCATCCTACACAATTGGGAAAATTACCCCAACATGCCTGCCCCAGCAGTAAGATAGAAATAACATAAGGTTATGTTGTATGCAGATGAGGGTCTTTTTTTTTGTCAAATCCCACAGTTTCGGCAGCTCAAGTGATGCAATGCATTAATTCGCTTATCACCTTTTCGGGCTATAAGATTAATTTTACAAAGTTTGTGGCCATCCCTATGGGAGGTCTCAGGGGAATACCTGATGTTGAAGGCAAATCCGGATTTCCTTTTAAATGGTCACGGGGGTGGTTTCCATATTTTAGTATATTCATTACACCCGTCTTTGACCATTTATTTAACGTGAACTATGTCCACTTGTTTGACAAAATTAAACAAGACCTTCAAAAATGGTAGGCACTTCCAATATCCTGGCTCGGTTGGATAGCTGTTCTTAAAATGAATGTCCTTCCTTATTTGCTATACCCCGTGTGAATGCTTCCTTTGATGTTTCTCAGACAGATATTTAGGAGTCTCAATGGCTGGTTTAGCTCTTTTATTTGGCACCATAAGCGACTCTTTATCAAGCTAACCAAATTGCAACTACCCCACAGAGTGTGGGAGTAGATCTTCCAGATTAAAAGCTATCAATTAAGTTATTTTTTATCCTATGTTAATGTGTGGACCACTGAGGACTCAGACAAAGTGAACCCTTATTAGTCTGTTGTTTGAGACAAAATGACAACATTTATGGAGAAGTGACATTACCCAATAATTATCCATAAAGTTAAAGCATGAATGCCAATGTGTCAGGTCGAGCGCAATATAGCCCAAACCATGTTTCTTACCCCTATCATTGGTATACCGAGTTGTCAACCAGGAACAATGGATTCCATGTTTGAACTGTGGGAAGCCAGGGGTGTAACTTCCTTGAGTGATTTAGAATTACTAGAATCCCTACAGTGTGGAAACAAGCCCTTGGGCCGAACAAGTCGTCTTCGACCCACCCAGACCCATTACCCTACCATCCTATATTTACCCTGACTAATGCTCCAACCTACACATCCCCAAACACTATGGGTAATTTGTCAATAGCCAATTCATCTAACCTGCACATCTTTGGATCCTGGTGCTGTGAGGCCGCAGTGCTAACTACTGAGCCGCCACGTGTTATCTGAGGGAGAAAGAATGACAGCATTTGATCAAATAACTCGTAAGAATGGACTACCTAGCAGAGACCTCTTCTGTTTTTTTGTCCAGATCACAGATTTGATGTTAAAATAATACACCTTTAAAATACTCTCACAGATCCTATAGAGAGAAGTGGGTGCTTATTGCTTAGAATACACTCTCTGTCAGTACCCTTTATCATTAGTTGGAGTGTCTCCCCTCAGACGAGACTGTGCAGCTTTGTGATGACTGCGAGAGAGTGTTGGGGGTTCTGACCACCTCGGAGAGATGGGAGGACATTTGTGAAAATGCTCTAAGGATTTTGATCTGTAATAGGACCCATTCCACGCAGTTGAAAATTCTTCATTAGGTCTATCTGACCCCAGACTGTCTCTCAAATTGCGAAGTGGGATTATCTTCAGCGTGTCCTAAATGCAGAATGACTACAGGCACTCTTACTCTTGATTGTTGTCCTGCTGCAGGCTTCATATATATTGGAGCACTGTGTTAGGTGTGATAGAGTAAGTATTGGGGATTGAATTGGAGATGGACCCGGTTTTTCTTTTCCTGGGCCTACTCAGGGTACCTTACGCAGATGCACAAGAGGAAAAACATTATATCCTTACTTTCTGTGCTAGGAAACATGTTCTGTTGTGTTGGATGCCGGAAAACCCTGGTTCTGTTGTGTCGTCGTAAGTTCTTGGAGAATATCCCTTTGGACTTTCTCACCAGTATGGTGCACCAGAAAACAGAGATTAATATAAGACAGGACAGCCCTTTTTGGAGTCATCCGATGCAGGTTTATCTGTCACATTAAGAAGGGCTCTTATATAGCCACGACGATATTTTATAATGACTCTAATATCCAGCGAGAAACAATTATGAACATAAAAATGCGTATCAGTTAATGCTCTTGAAGAACGAGAGCTATCGTTTTGTTATGCTGAGCTGTACTATTTATTCATTATTTATTGTTTATTTTTGTTTTTCTTCTGTACATTTAATGTTTTAACTTGTTTTGTATGTACATGCACATGAGTGTAATTTTGTTCAGTTATTTGAGTTGTGTTGTTATTGCGTTATCATAATATTAAAAATCTTTCAATAAAAATACTTTTTAAAATTAAAATGCTAACATTGATAGAATAGAGGCCCAAAGAACTCTCATTAGAGAGACCACGTATGCTGGTTTACCCTGAGGTTCAGCACATCTCGGGTGATGGGGTGAGGTTGAGGTTGAGAGCGCGTCCGCTTCATGGTAATCTCTGTCAGTGTGAGGAACTGAACCTGCGCTGTTGGCCTCCCTCTACATCACAAACCTGCTGTCCAACTAACTGAGTGGGAGACAGTGAAACTATCACAGACAGAAATAGTCACAGGCAAAGGGCAAGAGAATATTTCATAACAATGAAAATGGTACAATTCAGATAACGGTCAAGATAACGGCTGAGAGTAAAAACGTTCTCTGCTCGAAATTGTATTTTATAACAAGACGTGTTTAGAAACTGTCTTTGATTTAATATCATTAAGGTGAGTCAAGTGAAATAACCAGAATTACTAAGTGTGATTGGCATCTAAAACCATAAAATAAGTTTAGATTTTTTGTTTGGTCTGTGTAAAGCATGCTGACCGTCGTATGAAAGTATAAAGCAGATGGAATATATTGTTAGGAGAGTGCATTCCATGGGGAATGCTCTCGAACAGGCACTTGAAGAAAACTGGGGTAAAAGTGCCGGAGTGCCGTCTGGTCTATAGGTGGGAGAATCAGGCTGGTATTGAATAAAATGGACACCATGGGGAAGGCGGGGTGGGGGTGTGGGGGAAGCTAATGAGGCGAGTTCGATAAGATAGCACCACGAAACTAGCTCAGCTCGTACAGACAATCCCTCTGTCACACTCATCGAAAATGAAACTGAGACAAATTACTGTTTTATACAGCTCAATGTGTCGAAGACTCTGCAGTCCTCCCTCCCAGCTGCAAAGCTGCAGGACAAATGCTCATTCAAAACTCTGCATCGCCTGAACTCACACTAATATACCATTCACTCATAATTCTTCATAATACTGACCCGTGTGGCATGATACTATCGAAATGTCTTCATTTCAGCATTCTGAAAACTGTGAACATATCTTTCCATGACATTTTTTCTCAGTGTCCCTCTCCCTGTCTCTATCCCCAAACACACGTATTTACAGTCATACGTTCTACAGACGGAAACAGGCCCTTCGGCCCAGCTGTTCCATGCCGAACAAAATATCCATCCACACTCATCCAATTTCTCTGACCTTGCTCTGTATCCTTTAATCTTTTCCTATCTGTGTATTTGTCCAAACGCCTTTTCAATGTTGTTATTGTACCCACCTCAACCACTTCCACTGGCAGCTCAGTCCATATGTGTACCATACTCTGTGTAAACAAGTTGCCTCTACAAGTTAATTTTTATTTTATTCCTCTCGAAGCATTAAAGGATGTCCTCTAGTCCTCGATTCGCCAACCTTAGAAAAAAATGAAGTGTTCACTCCAATGCACGTCTCTCATAATTTGATAAGATCTACACTTCTTGTTGTGGTTCTGTTCACCGAGCTGTGAATTTGTGTTGCAGATGTTTCGTCCCCTGTCTAGGTGACATCCGCGGTGCTTGGTAACCTCCTGTGAAGTGCTTCTGTGATGTTTCCTCCGGCATTTATAGTGGTTTGTATCTGCCGCTTCCCGTTGTCCATTCCAGCTGTCCATTGAAACGTCTGCAACACAAATTCCCAGCTTGGCGAACAGAACCACAACAACGAGCACCCGAGCTACAAATCTTCTCACAAACTGTCTACACTTTTATAAGAACCCCTTCAGTTTCCTAGGCTGTAAAGAAATAAGTTCTAACCTGTCGAATTTCTCCTTATAACTTAAACCCTTTAGCCCAGGAAAAATCTCTGAAATTTCTTCTACACTGTTTCTTATTCAATAATATCCTTTCTAGAGCAAGGAGAACAAAACTGAACCCAAAACTCCAACTGCATCCTTACCAACATCCTGTATAATTGCAAGATAACGTCCCAACGTTATAATCAATGCCCTGATGAAGGCCTGTGTGCCAACAGGCTTCTTCACTGTCCTGTGTATCTGTGACTCAAATTTCAGATAACAGTGCACCTGATCTCTAATGTCCTTTATTCCACTACACTCCTTAAGGCCCTCTCATTCATCATTAAACTCCTACCTGGATTTGACTTTCCAAAATGCAAGACGTCACCCTTATCTATGTTAAACACTCCATGTTATTTCTCAGCCCACTTCCGCTGCCGATCAAGGCACTGCTGCACTTTCTGGTAATGTTCCTCATGGGATCACTCCTATTTTAATGTCATCTGCAAACTTACTAACCTTGTGTTGTACACTCTCGTCCAACTCATTGATATAGATAACAAACAGCAATGGGCCCAGCACCGAACCCTGAGGCAATCCTCTCGTCACAGGCCTCCGGTCCGAAAAGCATACCTGCACCAGAGCCATTTGCTTCCAAACGCCAAGTCAATTGTGTCGCCAATTTGCCAGATTACCTTGGAGTTCATGCAATATAACCTTCTCGAGCAGCCTACCATGTGGAACCTTATCAAAGCCTTTAAAGAAATATAAATAGACTATGTCCACCTCCCTGCCCTCGTCAAACTTCCTGGTCACTTCCTCAAACAACTCGAACAAAATTTGTAAGGCATGATCTGCCATGCACAATGCCATGCTGACTGCTCCAAGTCAAACTCTTTCTTTCGAAATGCATGCACATCTTATCTCTCAGAACCTTCTCAAGTGCTTTACCGAAAACAGATGTGAAGCTTACTGGTGCATACTTCCCAAGTTTTTCTTGACAGCCCTTCTTGAATAAGGCCACAACATTTGCTACTGCCCAGTCTTCCTGGACCTTGGCCCCTGACCTGTCATCTCTCGCCTCTTGCAGTGCTCTTGGATATATCTGGTTAGGAGCAAGAGATTTATTTGACTTTATGCATTCTAATATGTCCAACAGCACCTCTACTATGAGATGAACGATACCAAGATGCGACAACTAACCCCCCCAAAGGTCACAGACCTTCATGTCTTTCTTCATGGTAAACACAAAGGGGAAATTGAGGACCTCACCCATGTGTTGTGGTTTTACACATGAATGCGCACTTTGGATTTTAAGGCGTCCTATTTTCTCTATACTCGTTCTTTTTCTTTACTATACTGAAAGCAGATCTTTGGATTCACCCTAATTTTCTCAGCCAAGGCTATGTCATACCCCCTTTTCGCCCTCCTGATTTCTTTCTTCAGTAAACTCCTGTATCCCTTGTGTCCCTCCAGAGATTCCATTGATTCCAGCTGCCTGAACCTGAGACATGCCTCATTTTTGCTGGTCAGAGCCTGATTATCTCTTGTCATCCAGGGTTCTCTCTTCCTGCCTCACTTTCCCTTCACCCTCACAGGAACATATAGACCTTGAACTCGAGCTATCTCACTTTTAAAGGCTTCACACTTACCAGAGATCCTTTTGCCTGGAAACAAGCTACTCCAATCAACGTTTGCAAGTCCCTGTCTAATTCCAACAAAATTCGCCTCGCCCCAATTTAGAACTTGAATCTGTAGACCAATTCTGTCCTTCCCATAACGGTTTTAAAATTAATACAATTCTAGTCACCGGTCCCAAAATGCTCCCCACTTTACCTCCGTCACTTATCCTGCCCTATGTCCCAACAATAGGTCGGGTTTGTCCCTTCCCGAGTAGGACCCTCTGTATGCTGCTTGTGGAAACTTTCCTGAACACACTTAATTAATTTCTTTCCATCTTAGTCCTTAAACATCTGGAAGTCCCAATCTATGTTAGTATAATTAAAACAACCTATTATGACAATCTTATTACTCCTGCAAGTCTCCCCAGTCTCCATGCATATTTGTTTTTCTAATTCCCATTGATTATTTGGAGGCTTATAGAGCAACCACTATAACATCACCATCTCCCTCTTACTGCTTTGCACCATCCACAAAACCTCACTCAACATTACCTAAGTTATTTCATCTTTAAATACTGGAGTGTTATGCGCCTGAATCGAAACTATTGGTATTGAAACTGTTTCAATTTACATCTCTCCCTCCCAGTGATTTTCACAACCACAGCACGCCTTGTCAAGGCACAGTGGAGATATAAAGCTGTAAACGGATGGGACCTGCACATCCTGTCACTGCCAGCATTGGCTGCAGGGTTCCCCACACTGGGCAGTGATCTAACACACTGTTACCGAACAATGCAAAAACCTGGGTTTATATATGAATGAACCAGTGCGGTCTGCACAGCTCCTCACGCTGGACATTTAGCCCAGGATTATAGATCAAGAATTGGTGTGGACTGCACAGAGTTCCACTCTGCACATTGCTGGGTTGCATTCAGCAGTTCACTAGCAGGATCTACACAGTGCTCCATACAGAACGTACAATGGATGGGCTGGTTAAGTGAGTTGGATTGCGAATGTGAGAGCACTAAACATCTGGCAATGCCTTTATTTTGTGTTTTCATTCTTGTGATTGGACCCTTCAAACCCTGACTCATCGGGTTAGAACCATCCCTCTGGATGAGTGATGGTGACTGTTGTTACAGCATCTGGGTCTGCAACATGACCAACAAATGGAGCAGAGGCTGCAGAGAGGACAGGCTACGTAAAATGGAATGAGGAAATCACAATCAGATCAATTGTAGTCTTAGTGAATGGTGGCGGTGGATTGTGTGGACCACGAATGCAACTTATTCATCTATTTCTGTTTGTAACAGGCAAACTCCCCTTCTCTCCCAGTGCTCAAAGATGGTGGGGAGTGAGTCACCTCCTGCTGTCCCTGTGTAACAGCATCCTGGGGCTTCACAAGCCTCCAGATTTCCCAATGCCAGTCTCGAGCAGTTGAGTGACTGACTCCTGTTCTGTGTCCCAGTCTCGAGCAGTGGAGTGACTGCCTCCTGTTCCTGTGTCCCAGTCTCGAACAGTTGAGTGACTGCCTCCTGTTATCGTGTTCCAGTCTCCAGCAGTTGTGACTGCCTCCTGTTCATGTTTCCCAGTCTCCAGCAGTTGAATGACACCCTCCTGTTCCTGTGTCCCAGACTCGAGCAGTTGAGTGACTGCCTCCTGTTCCTGTGTCCCAGTCTCGAGCAGTTGAGTGACTGCCTCCTGTTCCTGTTTCCCAGTCTCGAGCAGTTGAGTGCTGCCTCCTTTTCCTGTTGCCAGTCTTGAGCAACTGAGTGATGCCTCCTTATCCCAAGTTTGTGAAAATAGATGTCCTCCTCATGCTACTGACTAACAGGCTCCAAAAGCTCTGTGCTCACCTCGTGCTCCTGTTTAATGGAATTGAGGGACTGAATGGCCTCTTCACATTCCTTACAGCTTCTCTTGACTAAAAGCCTTTCTCATGTTTCTGTAAAACGCCATCAAAATCTGAATGATGTATTTTTGTATTTGACTCTCAGTAATTGAGCAAACAAGTTAACTGACAGTTTTCAGAACCTGAATACTCTCTTCCTGTTCCTGTGTTATGCACTCGAGAGTCAACAGAGTCTCAGTGATGTACAGCACGGCAAAAGACCCTTCGATCCAGTCGTTCATTCTGGCCAAATATCCTAAATTAATTTCGTCTCCCTTGCCAGCACTTGGCCCATATCCGTCTAAACCCTTCCCATGCACGTACTCATTCAAATGCCTTTTAAATGGTGTAATTGTGCCTGCCTCCACCACCTCTTTTGGGTGCTCAATCCATACACACAGCATTCTCTCATTGAAAGCGTTGTGCCTCATTTACCTTTAGAAATCTTTCCCCTCTCACCTTAAACCTTTGTCCTGTAATTTTCGACTCGCCTATCCTGTGGTAAAGACATTGACTGATTACCTTATCTATGCCCCTCATGATTTTATAAACCTCTTTAAGGTCACCCCTCAGCCTCAACACTTGAAAATAATTCCAGCCTATTCAAACTCTCCCTGTAGCTCAAAGCCTCCAACATCTGCAACATTCCTTTAAATCACTTCTGCACACTTTCATGTTTGACAACATCTTTCCGACAGCAGGGAGACCAGAATTAAAGGCAATATTACAAAAGTGGCCGAACCCATGTCCTGGACAGGTGCAACATGTCAGGCAAACGCATAGACTCAAAGCACGCACCAATAA
>NW_025210177.1:0-5605 GCF_004010195.1 Chiloscyllium plagiosum
TCAGACCATTCCTTTCTCTATATAGAAAGAAATTAATGTATCTTAAAAGCCGTCCCCTTGCTACACGTTTCAAAACACTGTCCCCACTTCCAACCAACAACGTCAAAAATCCGGTATGTACTGCGAGCAATTGGGCCACTGGGAATGTCACGGAGCTGATCACCAGAGAGACGGAGCAAAACCTCCCATGTATAAGTGAGTCTGAGTGAACTCCCCAGTACACAGTATTGCTAAGCCCTGTAATCTCTTTCCATTTCAGTAACATACCTCCTTCCATCCTTCCTGTAAATGGAATGACAGGTTATATCATGTTATATTCCACTCCCTCACTTGATAATTTAATGACTTGCTTATCACAGAGTCATCACCAAACGTAATTACAAAACATCCGTTCCATATTCCTGATCATTGATATAGATTGCAAGTAGTTGAGGACCTAGCACTGGTCATTCTGTGACTCCACTGGTGACGTTCTGTCAAACTGATTTATATTGATTTATCCAGAGAGCCTGCTTCCTGTTTGATAACCTGTCCTCCCCCATTCCTGTGTAACACATACGAAGAGCTAAATACGAACAAGGAACGTCAGTCAGTAGTTCAGCCGCTCCAGGCTACTGCACCACTGAATACAATCATGGCTGATGTCATCGCGGCCTCTGTTCCACTTTCCTGCCATCTCTCCATTCTGAAACTCTGGTCTGTTTTTTTGTAGACTGCGGCACATGAAAAAATATCCACTCCATATCTACACTGTCAATTACTTTTAGCATTTTACAGACCTCAATGAGATATCCAGTCATTATTATAAACTTGAGACTATAGACCTGAACTGCTCAATCTCTCTTCATAAGAAAAACCCCTCATCTCTGGGATCAATCTAATGAACCTCTTCTGAATTACCTCCAATGCAAATGCATCCTTCCGCAAGTCGAGGCATCCTCACTATCCTCCAGTTGCAGCCTCACTAATGTCTTGCATAGCTAAAGCAACACTCCCTACCTTTCTACTCTATCCTTTTCCAAATAAAAACTTAAACTACGATTACCCACCTCTAACGTGTGACTGCCCTCTTCCTAAAACCATGAAAGAATACCAGGCTGCTGATCACTGCCCAGACTCTCCTCCCCACTGACTGTGTCCCTTTAACTGCACAAGGCAATCCAAGCTTAGAGTCTTTAAGAAATTCAAGGCTGGAGTGTGCAGAACTCCACGAAAGGGAGAGGGAATGGTAAAATTAAACGGGGAAGTTTAGAAGGTGGTAATATCACCTTCGTGAGTTCATGGAATGCCCTGCCAATAGCAGTGGTGGACTCTCCCTCATTATGGGCATTTAAGTGGGCATTGGATAGGCATATGGAGGATAGTGGGTAGTACAGGTTAGGTGGGCTTGGATCGGCGCAACATCGAGGGCCGAAGGGCCTGTACTGCGCTGTATTCCTCTCTGTTCTATGTTCTATGTTCTATCACTCACTTGGGCTGAGGAGTGGCAGATAGAGTTTAGTTTGGATAATGTGAGGTATTGGATTTGGTTAACCAAACAAGAAGAGGATATATACAATTCAAAGTAGTGCCTTTGGCGGTGTTGTAGAACAGAGGGCGAGGCCGTCAGGTATAATTCTTTAAAATTTGCACCTCATATCGATCGTGTGGTTAAGAATGTGTTTAACACACTTGTCTTCTTTGATCATACCTTCGAGTATCGGAATTGGGATGTCATGTTGAGTTTGTACAGGACAGTGGTGAGACCTCTTCTGGAATACTGTGTCCAGTCTGGTCATCCTGCCCCTCATTCCATATGCAAACCACCCTCTGTGTGAAAAAGCTACTCCTGAGGTCACTTTTCAATTTTCCCCTCTCGCAGTAAAACTATGTCCTCCAGTTTTGGACACCCGGTTACCTTAGAACACACCTTGACCATTCACTTCGATATTATTGACCTTGATATTATTAATCTGGAGAGGGTTCAGAAGAGATTAACCTCGATGTTGTTGGAAATGGAGGGACTGAGCTTTCAGGAGAGGTTGGATAGTTTGGGACTTTTTTCACTGGAAAGTATGAGATTGAGGGGTAACTTTATATAGGTTTATAAAATCATGAGGGGTGCAGATAAGCTGAAGGGCTGATGTCTTTTCCCTAGAGTTGGGGATTCAAAACTGAGTGATATTTTAAGCTGTGAGGAAAAAATTTTACAAAAGTCATGAGATGTAATTATATTAGACAGAAGTTGGCTTGGGTGTGAAATGAACTTCCAAAGGAAGTGGTGAAAGCAGAGACAGTTACAAGTTTAAAGGACATTTAGATCAGTACATGGATGAGACATCAGTTTGGTGGTGCTGTGAGCAGTTGCCCTCTCCCTCCACCTCTCTGAATGGATCCCTGTTGGTTTTCACCCTCTGCCAATACCTGTGCAGTGGCGTGGCGAGGCCAGCAGAGGGTGGCATTGCATCACTTTAAACACCTCACAGACAGCCAGACCTGTCCCTCACAGAGACACACAGACACACACACAAAACCATTGTTAGGACACGGCGTGATTCACATCCTGTAATTTAAACTAAGCATAAAGAAATGCTCAATTCACCTCGTAAACTGTTAAAATATGAGTGACAGAGAACTCCCAAATTCCACTGTGTAAATAAAAACATCATATTAATTCTGAAAGTGCAAATTTTACGTCAACTGTTCACAACTCTGAGAACTAATTTCTCTTAACAACTTATTATCCAACTCCAACTGTATAATAATATACTCTTTCAATAAGACACTTATTAAAATTACATAAATTAATTTGAAAGGCACACAGGAGCTGTTGTTTTCGGTTTACTCTTCCAGCTGTAGATCTCCCTGGGTCATCTTCTTTCTGTTTACTGCGGATATGTTTCATATGAGATAGAGAGTGTGCCCTAATCTCTTCCATATGTGTTGATGTCATTTGTTCTGCCTGCAATTTTCAAAATGCCTACATTCTTAACATCCACAACATCGGAACATCTCATTGGCTCAATTTTCGAAAATCAATAAATTCAAATTTGATTTGTTTTTTGTATACTGGGATATAATTTAAACTGATTGGTAAAATTCGAGTTGTTGTCCAAAGCGCAATCAACTCATGGATTTACTTCACAGCCAAGTTACATATTTTCAGTTGTCCTTGACACTCTGGGTCTGCGATCCTCTCATATCACAGATGCTTGGAAGCTCTCAGTTCAGAACAGCATTCACCCTCTCTTAAAGGAACAGTACGCAATTTTAACTTCATAACATTAATATCCTGATGTTAATGAAGATAGGTGGAGCCTTTCTGGATTTCTCTTGCTTTTTGGTTTGTCAACATTTCATTCACTCTGTCTGGAGTGAATCAGGATTTTTGTTGCTCTGCTAACAGCGTGTCATTATTTGACTCCATCCGTGGGCATATAGCAGTATTTCACTTGCTCACAATCGTGATTGTGAAAGGATTTCAGTTGTTTCATGGGGACTGTGACGCTATGACAATCTCAATGTTTGTAGATGACATCAAG
Organism: Chiloscyllium plagiosum; assembly: GCF_004010195.1. Lineage (NCBI taxonomy): Eukaryota > Metazoa > Chordata > Chondrichthyes > Orectolobiformes > Hemiscylliidae > Chiloscyllium > Chiloscyllium plagiosum. The sequence goes on from NW_025210177.1 coordinate 3,522, forward strand.
CCTGGAAAAATTGTAAGGACTATAGAGTACAGTGTGGAACTCTGACAGGACAATCACACCTTGGTGTAATGTGAGGTGATGCACTTTGGTAAAAAGGACATTGAAAGACAATATAAGACAGGCTGCATCATTATAAGGGGGTGCAGGAAGAGAAGGCCCTGGGTGTATATGAACACAGATTATTGAAGATGTCAAGACAATTGGGGAGAGCAGTAAATATCACAGCTTAGCTTCAGTATCTGAGCTATTTACAGGAGGAGGTGTTCCTTTCCGTGCTCCCTTCCTGGGACGTGGTGGCGACGATGTGTTTTGAGCCCATCCTCCTGCCCACTGAGACCGTGGGGATTCCATTTGTACCAGCTCGACAACAAAGGGAGATGGCATCAGGGCCACGGCTTCTAAATTGTACCGGAGGAAACGGAACTGCCAGTGTTTAAAGTGAACATTTCTCTTCACAGAATATTGCTCCTTACTCGGTCATTGGGACGTGGATGAATCAGAATCTCTGCACGAGGCGTCCAGATCCTCTCCGGCTCGTACCAGGGTCCTCCCCACATGGCGGGGAGAGGGGGTGTGAGGGAATGGCTATCGGGCACTCGACCACCCGGATTGGCCCTCACTGTCCGATTCCAAGCTGCTTCTCTTGGAATGGGAGAAAGGGAGGGAGGCAGTGAGGGTGGGAGTGGGTGGCCCTGCTGTTAGTGTTGGTGTAGGTGGGGGTGGGGGTACATGGTGAGGTGTCCCGAGGGAGTCAGTCCACAGCGTTGTATCAATGCAGTATTATTAATTTGGGGGAGTGGTTTAAATTGAAGGGAAGGGGGAAGGTGCTGCATGCAGCAGTGGGAGTGGTGGAGCACGAGCCTAGCTCGGGGTCGGTGCTATAACAGATATACAGTGAGTGTGAGGAAGCAGAGAGAATACGGTGAGCCTTATCCTGATAGAGTGGGGAATGTTATTGATGTTTGTCCTGTATTGGTGGACATTTCTTCAGATCGCAGATACTGCACTGAGCTGGGTGGTGAGCTCAGGTTATGCTTGGTGGGTACGGTGGTGTGGCACCCTCTGGGAAGATAATGGTCCGCCATCTCTACTAGCCCATCCACCAGGACCTCCGTGAACCTGTCGACAAACCGTGGTGTAATTGCCCCTAATCTGCCATGCTCGGGGTAAACTACGCAGAGCAGATCGAAACTGAGAAAGTTCAACCGTGTGCCCATTGGCCTTTTAAAGATTGGCATCAGTGCCAGGGATCACGCAATATCCAGGGGCATCTGGGCGATGGTAAGTATCTCCAGCCATGATGGGTGGGAGAATTGGGCTGGCATTGAATGAGAGGGACACCATGGGGTGTGGTGGGTAGTTAATGAGGTGAGTTCGATAATCTAGCACCAGGAAAATAGTTCGGCCTCGTTCGGACGATCCCTCTGTCACACTAAATGAAAATGTCACTGAGAAAAATTATTGTTAGAATCTGCCCAATCAGTCATAGATTCTGTTGAAGCCAATTTCAGTTACAAATTTTCAAATCATCTGACCTCACACCAATATACCTTTCTCCCATCTTTCCTGGGAAGACTGGCTCATGTTACAGGATGCTATCGAAGTGTCGACATTTCAGCTTTCTGAAACTTGAGGCCACATCCTTCCATGACACTGTCTTTCAGTCTCCCATGCTTTGTATATACCCAAAACCGCTCCCATTTGTTATTGTTTAAACTGATTCCCCCTCTATCTCTCTCTGGCAGTGATGTTTACACCTACAGCACCCGATTGTCATGGCACAATGGAGATATAGAGCTGTAAATAGATGGGAGCTGCACATCCTCTCACTTCCAGCATGAGCTGCATGTTTCCCTACATTGGGCAGGGATCTAACACAGTGTTACATAGAAATGCATTGGGGTGGTGTACACAGCTGTACATGCTGGGAGAGTAACTGCTCCTAGTTTACAGATCAATGCACTGGGTTGGTGTACACAGTCCTACATGTTGGGACGGTAACTGCTCCTGGTTTACGGATCAATGCACTGGCGTGGAGTACGCAGTCCTACATGTTGGGAGGGTAATTGCTCCTGGTTTACAGA
>NW_025210177.1:5786-7465 GCF_004010195.1 Chiloscyllium plagiosum
ACAATAGACAATAGACAATAGACAATAGGTGCAGGAGTAGGCCATTCAGCCCTTAGAGCCTGCACCGCCATTCAATATAATCATGGCTGATCATTCCTAATCAGTATCCTGTTCCTGCTTTATCTCCATAACCCTAGATTCCACTATCTTTGAGAGCTCTATCCAACTCCTTCTTAAATGAATCCAGAGAGTGGGCCTCCACTGCCCCCTGTGGCAGAGCATTCCACACAGCCACCACTCTCTGGGTGAAGAAGTTTCTCCTGACCTCTGTCCTAAATGGTATCCCCCATATTTTTAAGCTATGTCCTCTGGTTTGACACTCACCCATCAGTGGAAATATGTTTCCTACTGCCAGAGTGTCAAATCCTTTCATAATCTTATACGTCTCAATCAGGATATATACTGGTAAGGCGATTGCACCTGGTTTACAGATTAATTCACGGGTTATCACTGCACGGTTTGCTATGCTGGTTGAGGTTTATAGATACTTCAGTGATGTGCTCTGTGCAGCTCCCCGTGCTGGACAGATATCTAATCCGGGTTTATAGATCAATGCACCGCTGAGGTCTGCACAGCCCTCCTTGCTGGATAGATATCTAGTCTTTGTTTATAGATCAATGCACTACTGTGTTCTGCACAGCTCCCCGTGCTGGACAGATATCTAATCCTAGTTTAAAGATCAATGCACTGGTGTGGTCTGCATAGCTCTCCGTGCTGGACAGATATGCAGTCCAGGTTTAAAGATCAATGCACGGGTGTGCTCTGCACTGTTCCCCATGCCGAATATTTGCTGGAGGAACACAGCACTCTAGGTAGCATCAGGACTCTTGAAGAAGGGTTGCACCCAAAACGTCGACTACTCCACCTCCTGATGCTACCTGGCTTGCTGTATTCTCCCAGCTTCCTCCTTGTCTACTTTGGATTTCAGCATCTGCAGCTTTTCTGTCTCTATCGCAGCTTTCCATAGTGTGCAGATGTCTTGAGTGTGACTGAAGATAAGTACCCTGACATGATCTGTGCAGTGTTTCACTCTGGTCTGAGTCCCGGATTGTATTGACCAGTGCAATGGATAAATCAGCACAGTGCTTCACTCTGGACAGATTGCTGGGTTGTCCTGAGCAGTACACCGGCCTGGTCTGCACAGTACATCATGTTGGTGGAGTGGATGGGGGAAAGGTGATGGACAGGTCAAGGAGTTCGCCGGAATGTTCTGTCCCCAACATTCCATAACTGCCATTCCCCGGAATGTTCCAAACCTGACATTGTTTATGAACGGCCGGACGTCAGTGAATTAAACAAACAATAAAATCCCGACAGAAGCGATCTCGTTGCAAGGAGAAGGAGACACTGCTTCGAAGGCCCCTCCGGCAGTTAAAGGGGGTGATATGTTTTACCTGCGTTTACATTTCTTCCCGACACATGATCGACCACAATTTAGACAAAAATGCTGAAATTTCCAAACTCCGTTTGTCTTCAGGAAACAGGGAGAGAATCCTTCAGGATAGCAACATTTCCACCCTCAGTATTAGGAACTGGGAAGAAGTGACCTGTGCCCGCTGTCGAGTGATCAAGTATGTAGGAATTCTCCAGAAACCATTTGTCCTCATGGATGTGTCTCTGTGTGTTTGGGGAGGGAGGGTTTCTTGTGGCTTGTGACACATTTTTGTCAGTAATTTAGA
>NW_025210177.1:7786-9330 GCF_004010195.1 Chiloscyllium plagiosum
TATTCTCACGGCTCGGTATTGGCTGGTGAACCGCCCCTGGTTCTGTGATGTAACACGCGCTGTTCAAATCTCCATTGTCTGGGTCACAATCGAGTTCCTCCAATACATTCTAACCCCGTGTGTCCCATTTCTCCTGGTTCTGCTGCTCAATGTTCTCACCGTCAGACACATTTTAGTGACCAGCAGAGCCCGCAGGAGGCTCCGCGCTCACACCAATGGGGACGCTCAGTCTGACACTGAAATGAGAAACCGAAAAATATCCATCATTTTACTGTTTGTGATCTCGGCCAATTTCATCCTGTTATGGTCAACGTTCATGCTGTATTCTATATGGTTACGGATGTGGGCTATTGGGTATCGGTCTGTGTATCTCCATTGGTTTGTGCTGGAATTGGGCTTCATGCTGCAGCTCCTCAGTTGCTGCACAAACACCGCGATTTATGCCGTGACCCAGACTAAGTTCAGGCAGCAGCTGAAGAATGTGCTGAAATATCCCTTCACCCAAATCCGTCAATCAATCCATCCGGGATTTTCTCATTTCAGTTCAGTGTTTCAGCGATGGAGCAGCCTGTCTCTATGGTAACAGAGTGAGGGTAGCGCTGGTTTGTCCATCCTTATCCCACGGGGGGTGGGGGGCGGTACAAGGACACATCCCACCGACTGTATCCATCACTTCCATTTGTAAACAATAAAAATGTTGATTAAAGCGTGCCGAGCAGCAGAGTGACCGATGTTGTTGTGTGTCTTTGTGTTGGAGAAGCTGAGCTGGAGAGAGACAGACTCAGCCCCAAGTCCTGTTCCTCAGGGAAGGGTAGGGAAGGGAAGGGACCACGGCCTGAGCTCAGGAGTTGGGTTTAACTCACTCTGTCGCCCCGACTCCAACCTGGCCTCCTCATTTCCTCTCCCCGACTCTTTCTCCTCAATTCTCTCCCTCTCTCTGCACACTCACGATTTCTCACCACCTCTCCCTTTCACTCTCCCTTTTCCCCCCTCTCTCTCACACACACCCTCACCCCGGTAACTGTTCCGGCCTCCATTCTTTCCTCTCCCCCTCACTCTCAGTCGACTGTCGTGTCTGTGTCCCTCCCGCAATTCTGTCTCGACACAATATCCCCCTCCTTCCACATCTCTCTATCCTCTCACACCAGCCCCCCACCCCACACGCAGCTTCATCACCAACCCCACAGTCTCTCTGGGTCAGAGGGAGAGGGAAGGACCAGGGAGACAAAGTGTGTCAGAGAGAGAGGGAGGGAGGGAGGGGCAGGAGCGAGAGAGATTCAGTCAAAGTGAAACGGAGGGAGGTTACGAGAAAGAGACATCGAGGGAGGGGGATCGAGAATGAGAGAAGTTGGAGAGAGAGTGAAAGAGCAGGCGGAGAGAGGGAGTGGCAAGAGAGTGATAGGGGTAGGAGAGAGAGAGAAAGAGAGAGAGAGAGAGAGGCGGAGATAATGGGAGAGAAGGGGAAAAAGAGAGTGGGCGAGGGAAAGAGAAATAAAGGGAGAGAGAGAGGCAGAGGGGGGTCGAAGAGTGGGATGAGACAGAGA
>NW_025210177.1:18118-18642 GCF_004010195.1 Chiloscyllium plagiosum
CCCTGTCTCTCAGTGTCCCCTGTCTCTCAGTGTCTGCTGTCTCTCAGTGTCTGCTGTCTCTCAGTGTCCCCTGTCTCCCAGTATCTGCTGTCTCTCAGTGTTTGCTGTCTCTCGGTTTGTGCGGCCTCTCAGTGTCCACTGTCTTTGAGCCTCTGTATAATTTGTTGAATGTTTCAAGAAACAATAAGGAAATTGGCACTGACTGTGTCTCTCACTGGAACACCCAAACTGGATCCAGCCTTTAACCTTTCTCATCTGCTCTACCGTAGTCACTCACCCTGGAACACATCTGAAGAACCTCTGAACATTCACCCCACACTGTGGTGCCCCCTCGGTCCATTTTAATGACCCCATTCCTGCTGAGGTAGGTGCTGGCTACAGTGATCAACCAGAGCTTTAAAGACATACGTGCTGTTCATTTCTTTTGTAGCAATTAATTGGCTTCTTTTTAAAAAATTTATCCAAATAGAACAGTTCTTAGTTTCATTCAGTTATACCTTCATCTCACTGATCTATCACAAACA
>NW_025210178.1:0-2652 GCF_004010195.1 Chiloscyllium plagiosum
TGTTTCGCTCTGCTCGCCCAGAATATCTGTGATTGGCCACATTCAACCGTTATCATTTTGGAGATGCTTCATTGTGTCCATACTTCCTGTACGATCACAGTAAAACGTCTCAACTCCCAAGGCCCAACTCCTGGTCATAATTGCCAAACTGTCCAAATATTCGGTGACGCCATCACTTGAACTCTCCCGATTTGTGTCCAAGGTTGTGGACAATGATGTTGAACCAATTAATAAGATCCAGATTAAAGGAGTACTTGACTGAAAATAAATACAGTTCTACGAAGGGACTGTAAAATGTACACATCGGGATTTCCAAATATCAAAGCTTCATTAAACAATCCTGGATGTCAGAAAAACAGGACAATCACACACCTGGGTCAGAATCAAGACTCAATCCCCCCGACACAGAAAGATTCCTGTATCAAACAAAAAACGGTATTGGAATCAAATGCAGTTGTTGTGAGCAGGACATAGCACATGGGTTGAGGAAAATTGTCAATGTGGATGTTACGAATCAGGAATCTAATTTAGAATCCAAACTGAACAGAAACAATCCAGTAAAGAACTCTGTGAGTAAGTTCTGGAATTCATCTATTTTCGTCGAAAATTGGAACCCGCTTGGATAACAATTGAGAATTACTGCGTGTGTGTGTGCGCGTGTGTGTGTGTGCGCACCCGCGCGTGCGTGTGCGCATGTGTTTCTGTGGTGATAGTTGGGAGTGAGTTAAATTTCTATCACTGCTCAGATTATACATATCATCCAAATGTTTGGTTAGGCATCATCGAGGAAACTTTACTCTGTATTTAACCCTGTGTTGTCAATTGATCTCACAGCCAGAAAACAGGGCCACTGCTGAAATTCTGTCCAAGCAACAATGTTAAACCTTTTCATCGTTCTGTCGTTCCTAACATTTGTACATTTCCTGTACTATAGTATTGAAGTATTTCAGGGGGTGAGTGCTGCCTTGTTACGGAATGATGAAATGAGAATAAATGATCTAGTTCTCCAAAAATATATAGTTGCTTTCATTCAGAAAGTGGTTGCTGGTTCTTCTCGTGGCGGCCAGAGGGGATCGCTCTCCCTCACCTCACGGTCCTGGCACAAGTCACCTGTTGCCTCCTCTCACTTCCTCATTGTCAGACTTTCCCCGCTGGCTGTGGCCATCCTTTTTGTGACGTCACAGCGCAGCCGCTTGCGCCTTTGAGTCATTCAGGGCATTGTGAGACTGTCAGAAATAATAGAATGTACAGGGACAGGAGCAAAGTGTCCCAGAGAGAGAGAAAAAAAATGCTGCTTGTACAGTGACACTGGGAGGCCAGCAGAGGGCGGTATTTTATCACTTTTTAAAAAAGAGGGACAGACTGACAGAGAGAGTCAGATACATTGCTTCATCAAATTTTAATTAATTCATTGATTGATCAACTCACGTTAACACTTCTGGTAATATTGGATCGACACCCTTACTCCCAGGCCCCCCTTCCCCTGTTTTTGGTAGTTCTTGTGCAGGTGGCCCTCTTCCGAACAACATTTGCAGCTCTTGGACTCCTTGTGCTCCTTACTCTGATACCCTCCTCTTTGCAGTTCCTGCTCAGGTTCATTTTACAGTCGGCTACCATACACCCAGAAGAAAGTAAAGTCTCACATACTCTCATTACGATGATGAATGTTTGAATCATAAGCATTCATATTACCTGTGTGGTATTTCAACAGTCCCATGCATTGCTGAAACCTTCAGGACGATGGGCTTATAGCCGAGAAATGCGATTTGTGTGTGTGGATCTTCATTGTCTGCCAGGACCATTCGTTAACATGTTTCCCTCTGAGCTATAAAGAACAAATGAACACAAGAAATAGGAGCATGAGTCTGGAATTCGGCTCCTCGAACCTGCTCCGATTTTTAATACAATCATGGCCGATCTCATCTATGAAGTGCTTTAAGAGGTTAGGAATGGCAAACATTAACTCCCAGATTGCTCAGGTCCTCGATAATTCGCCACGATCGTAATAGGTCCATGCAGGCCCCATCTCTCTGGCACTTCACTCATCTCTGGAACATCTGGATAACATGGACACCTGCATCAGACTTCTGTATATTGGCTTTAGCTCTGCCTTGAAGACTCTAATGCCAACAAGGCTCATCAACAGAGTCTGAGTCCTAGGACTTTCCTCACATCGAGAACTGGATCTTTAACCTCATTCTGACCAATGAATGAGGATAGTTGGAAACTCCTCCTCTTCATTAATACGCAATACTGGTGCCCTTCAAGGCTGTGTACTCAGCCCCCTTCAATATTTCTTACCCTCTTATGAGTATACCGCCAAATTCAGCTCTAACTCCATTTACAGATTTACTAATGACACCACGATAGTGGGTAGGTTTCAAAACCGACCTAGATTACACCTCTTCCCACCCTGCCCTCTGTAAAAACGCCATCCCATATTCCCAATTCCTTCACCTCCACCGCATCTGCTCCCAGGTGGACAAATTCCAATACTGAACTTCCCAGATGGCCTCCTTCTTCAAAGACCGCAATTTCCCCTCAGACGTGGTTGACGATGCTCTCCACCGCATCTCCTCCACTTCCCACTCCTACTCCCTTGAACCCCGCCCCTCCAATCGCCACGAGGACAGAACCCCACTGGTCCTCACC
>NW_025210178.1:3323-4495 GCF_004010195.1 Chiloscyllium plagiosum
TTTTCAGCTCTGATCTCCAGCATCTGCAGTCCTCACTTTCTCCTACAGGAAATAGAGCTTAGTGACATGGTGTAAAGACATCAATCTTTCCCTCAATGTCAGCAAAACAAGGGAACTGGCCATTGACTTCAGGAATTGGACTGAAGGACACACACTGGTCTCTGTCATTGGTGCTGATTTGGAGGTGATGGACAGCTTCAAGTTCCGAGTAATAAATATCACAAACAATCAGTCTATCCATTTCAACTCTACAGCCAAGAAAGCACATCAATGCATCTACCACCTCAGACGAGGAAGAAAATTTAGCATTTTGGTCATGACTCTGATCAATTTTAATATTGCACTGCAGGAAACGTTCTATCCAGATGCTTCGTATGGTAACTGCTCTGGCCGTACTGCAAGAAATTGCAGAGATGCATGTACCTAACACAAACCATCACGCAAATCATATTTCCTTCCATTGACTCAGTCTTGAATTCCAACTGCTTCAGGAATGCAGCCAACACAATCAAAGGCCCCTCCCACCACCGCAATGCTCTCTCCCAAACTCTTTCATCGGACAGAAGATGCAAATGTTTGAAACTACGCACCAATGGAATCAGGAACAATTTCTTCCGTGCTGTTATCAAACTTATTAATGGGCCTGTCACATATAGAGTTGATCCTTTTCGGTACCTGTTCAAAAGCTGTAAAACTATATTAAACTGATGTCCTTATGTAAGGTATGATTTGTACTGGAGAAAAATGCAACACAATATTCTTCACTGTTTCTCAGAATGTATGACGATCATAAAACAAGCAAAATCTATCTGCATACCATACGTCTGGGATAACACTTTAAACCTATGTCTCCTGTGGTCTGTGTAAAAGACTTCCATTATCCATTACTTCCATGCCTGTCATAATTTCGAAAGGATCTATTTCGTATCCCTCAGCCTCGATGTTCATGTGAAAGAAATGATTTATTATATTGTCCCGCATCATTTATGATGGGAACTGGCAGGACTGCAGATATTATGTCTGATCCGTGAGTGATGAAGTCAATTAGCCTTGTCTATCCGTTGCTTCTTATGGTTTCTGGCATGCAACTATTTCTGAGTCGTAGCTTCACCAGGTTGACACCTTACGTTTAGATATACCAAGTGTACACACTCATAGAACATAGAACATAG
>NW_025210178.1:4864-15098 GCF_004010195.1 Chiloscyllium plagiosum
TGTACTTGCATACCCAGATCCCTCTGCTCATCCACACTACCAAGGATCCTGTCTTTAATCTTATATTCAGCATTCGTGTTCCTCCTTCCAAAATGCATCACTTCGCGTTTATCCAGGTTGACCTCCATCTGCCATGCCCAGATCTGCATCCTATCTATGTCGCACTGCAGCCTGAAGAAGCCGTTTATACTGTCGACGATACCTGCAACCTTAGTGCCATCTGCAAACTTACTAACCCACTCTTCAACCTCCTCATCCAAGTCATTTATAAGAACTACAAAGAGCAGAGGCCCAAGAACAGACCCCTGCGGGACCCCAATCAACACTGTCCTCCAGGCAGAATATTTTCCATCTACAACCACTGTCAGCCTTCTGTCAGCCAGCCAATTCTGAATCCAGATCTCCAAATCTCACTGTATCCCATACTTCCTGACGTTATCTACTCTACTCTTCATTTCCCTTCATCTACTATTCATTTAACCAGGTTTGATCATTGGCTCCAAGTCATAACCCTCCCATTCATCTGCTTCCCCTGCCCTTCCATTTCTTCGTTGTCATGTCATTGGAATGTACTTTGTTTAGAGCCTTGGTAAATTTGTACAGTGCATCTTGGAGGCTGTCATTGAGTTACACCATGCAAAAGGACTGGTTAATATTTACAAACAGTCTCTAACACATTCATTAAAAGGCAGAGCTCATAGGAACAGCTGAAACAAAAATAAACCAGGTTTCCTCAGGATTGAAGGACCTATCACTGCCGCGAACAGAGAGAGCTCCTGAGCAGTTGAAAACTTCCCTGTATCTTGTTCAGAGTCCCAAGCTGTTTAGTTGCCTGAGAACCAATAACATCGTTGCTGGTAGCAGACAGCCTTTGTCACTTGGTGAACTCGTTGCCAATAATCAATGAGCTCCTTGTCACAAACAAAGGCTGCATCTCTGTATAACTCCGCTCATCTCCAATCACATTTCAATTATTGGGTCACTATCAGGTAAATCGCTGTCAAACCTTGCAGCTATCCTCCACTTTCGATCTGTTTTTAAGGTCGCTCTTTTCACATTTTAGTCCACAATTGCACTCAATTCTTTGTTAAAACAATGTTTTTGTATGTATTCGCCCTGAGAAAACTAAAATGCCATTTCAAATACGCATTTACTTGCAAAATACATGATGCGCATTTTTAATAAAAAGTGCAGTCTATTTATTATTTCTCCCTTCTTGCAATATTATGCAACCTTCGCATTTCTTACAGCTTTTACGTATTTCACCATTTGTATTTTAGGACAATATATCTGAATTCACATTCGGTTTTCCAGTGATGTGTAAAATACAATGGTTACAACAAACGACACCATCAAAATATGTTGCATTGTTAATTTGAAACTTTTAAAGAAGGCCATTGGATTACAATCTGTGTAATTTTGTATTTCATTGTTCTTTGTTGGGTGGTCTTCGAAGTGCTGAAGATCTAACAGCAATCCCAAAGTCCCCGTTCCTATGGAAGAGGACTTTTCCAATGATCGGTATTGATTCTATTAGAAATATCCTCCAGGTTCTCAATTCCTAATTCATCATCCTGGAACAAGACAGCACGTCGACCCAATTCAGAAGCATCAGCGGCCATTTTGAAAAGACTGGAAAACGCAGGGATGGTAAAATAGGTTCATTAGTTCAAATTGCTTTTATCCTTTCAACATTAACCTCGCACTCTACTAACTAAACCACCTTTCTCTTATTTCGTTCAAAAACATGTTCAAGGCGCAGCTCTCTGGACAAAATTATGGACAAATTTCCTGTAAAGTCAAACAATCCAAAAATCTATTAATTTCTCATTTAGTTTTAGGAACGAAATTCTAATAGTATCACTTTTGCTTTCTCCATCAACATCTGTGCGCTTGTGTGTGTATGTCAGTGTGACTGTGTGTGCACGTGTTTCTCTTTAAGTCGATATGTGTCCTTCTGTCTGCATGTGCCTTTGCACATCTCTCTGTACATGAGATTGTGTCTGAGTCTCTGTACGTATTTCCGTCTGTCACACACACACAGTATATTGGGGTTTAAACCACATTTCAATTGTTACAATCCAGAAAATAACAGAGAGACCGTTGCACAGAGGTACAGACACAGAGATACATAAACATGGAGACACGCACTAATATACACAATGACTCACAAACACACTCACATAGGCACAGATAGTCAGGCAGAGATAGATGGGTAGTCACACAGAGAATCACAAAGACAGGTACACACGAGAATGCACACACACACATTCAGAGAAACACATGCATAAAGCCAAACAGAATCAGTGTGCAGTAACTGACACTGCGCTGTGTCTAACCATCTGCAGCACAATCTGTGTCCCATCAGCTCGTTCCCAGTTTTTACAGATGAAATATTGATGAGAAATTGGAACAGTCGCGTGAGTTCTCTCAGCATAATACCCGTGAAAAGGTGAATCTAGTTAAAAGATCATGGTCATTTGAGCAACTAACAGACTTGTACACCACATACGTGCAATCACTGGATGTCCAGCTGTGAAATGGATTGATGATGATGGCAAGTCGTTATGTTCCCAGTAATTAGGTAGATTTAACTTGCAGTGCAGATTGCTCAGCACCACAGTCACAAACATTCTCTGTCTCCACCACCCACACTCAGTAGCATTGGAGTGTACCACAGACAAGATGCACTGTAGAAATTCGCCAAAGTTCCTCACAGAACACCTTCCAGAACCACAGCATTATCGCGTGGAACACTGAGCACAGCAGATATATGGGACACCAGTTGACAATTCCACACCAAGCCACTCGCCACCCTGGCTCGGAAAAACGTCTCAGTTCCACAAGTGCCATTCGTTGGAAATCCTGGAACTCCCTCCCTTACGTCATTATGGGTTTATCTGGACAAAATGAATGGCAGCAGATCAAGACGCTAACTCATCGTCAACTTCGCCAAAACAATTATATCTGAGTAATACGTGGTAACCCAGCGGCAATGAGCCAAACACATTAATGAACCAAAAAAAAAAGGTCATTGTTTGGAACCCACGTGCTCGAATGCTGAGCTTTTGAATAAATTGTGTCCATATTCAAGAAAATTGAAATACGATTTCATTTGAATGCATCAAATTCTGAACAGGCTTCAGAGGGTAGATGGTGAGAAATTGATCCTGTGGGTCTGGGTATCTGAAACACGATAACACAGTCTCAGGAGTTGCAAAAAAGCTCAGCAGGTCTGACAGAATCTGTGCAGAGAAGTCAGTGTTAACGTTACACCATTTACAGATCTTTTGATTATTATTGTCACACCCTCAGTGTAAGGGGCAGGTTATTTGGGAATGAGATGAGGAGAGAGCGATTAACTCTAAGGCCTCTGAGTCTTTAATATTCTCTGTTCCTGACGATTGCTGATGCATCCTCACTGAGTGCATTTCAGATTGGAAGACACAGATTGCTGGTTTCTCATGGAGTCACGGGATATGTGGATTGGACAGGAAACTGGATATGAAATCTAAGTCTAGCTTTGATTGGATTGACTACTAGAACAGACTGAACATGTTAAACAGGCTGTATGGAGATCTCATTCTTTCTTCAGCGTTATCCCCATTCCAATTGTTCAGTAATTATTACTTTTCTAACTTCCTAGCGCTCTGCTGAATTCCCCTACTCGCATTACATATGAGCGAACCTTTCCCTTCTCTCGACAGATGTTGCATGACATCTGAATGGCCTGTGTTTATTTCAGAGAGAATTACAACTCCCTATTCCTGTTTCGGTGAGAGGAAACGTTCTCCAAACCGACTCCTTTAATTCTATGTGTTCACAGAGAAAGGAGGCATTGTTCTGTCCAAATGCATTACATGCTCATGAGGGCATAAATAAATTGTGATGATTTTTAAATTAAAATATATTAACCGTAATGAAATTCATGATGAAAACACGAGACCCAATTCGATCTGTAAGGGCCAGGAATTCAGTCATGCGAGGTGAAAGTGAGGACTGCAGATGCTGGAGATCAGAGTCAAGATTAGAGTAATGCAGGAAAAGCACAGCAGGTCAGGTAGCATCCGAGGAGCAGGAGAGTCGACTTTATGCCCTGGTGTTGGAGGTTCCTGAGGAGGAAGATCAGGCGTTCTTCCACCGGGCGGCGGGTGGTGACTGAGTGGTGATAAAGAAGTTCCAGGTCCTGCATGTCCTCGGCAAATTCAGAGGGGGAATTCAGTTCTCCCTCCGCCAGTTGTTATTTTATATGATGCTCCTGACCCATCACAACACAAATCTGAGTAAATGCACAAACAACCTCTCTCTGTACATTTCACTCAGAATAATGTCAATAACAGGACGGATTAAAACAAAATGCAAACTGTGTTGAATGCTGGATGTCGGGAATCATTTACTGCAGAGCCTTTACAGCACTGAGATCAGGCTTTCGACCCATCATTCACACACCAGGCTGCACTTCCTCTTGAAACCTCTCCAATTACCCCGATCCCTGTCTGATTGAAGACTCTCTGTGTGGAGTTTGCACATTCTCCCCGTGTCTGTGTGAGTTTCCTCCGGATTCTCCAGTTTCCTCGCACAGTCCAAAGATGCGCAGGTTAGGGTGGATATGCAACGCTCTATAGTCAATAGTGTCCAGGTGAGTGTTGGTGATATGGTTAGCCAGGAGAAATGCAGGGTTTCAGGAAGAGCGTAGAGGGTGAGACTTGGTGGGATGCATGATGAGCCGAATAGCCTGTTTCAACACTGTAAGAATTTTATGATCCTATACTCCATCCCATCTATCTGTGTGGATGAAGTGGACTATCACCTGATTAAATATCCCCTTCAATGGGTCAACGTTTGTTTTCTATCTGACAAAGAACTGCAGGTGTTACAGATCTGAGAGACAGCACAAACATTGCTGGGAAACTCAGCAGGTCCGACAGCATTTGTGTGGAGTGAACCTTTTGGATCCAGTGATTGTTCTTAAGGGCTGAAGGCTTCTGATTCTGGTGTTTTCAGACCTGTTGACGTTTTACCAGCAATTTCTTATTTTGCTTTCAGCCCCAGTTCAGTTGGTGTCTATCACGGCCTTGTTATGTGTGTTTGGGAAAAGGGACAACAGCCTAGCTATGCGCGGTAGTGGTGTAGTGGTGAGCATAGCTGCCTTCCAAGCAGTTGACCTGGGTTCGATTCCCGGCCATCGCAGTGTTGTGGCTTTTCCTTTGGTTTTGCAAAGAAAAGTCTTGAGCACCAACGTTGCATTCTGTGACGAAATGGATTTGTCAGGTTGCTTTAGGTTTTTCATGGCGATGGTTCCTGTTAATTGCCGAGACAATCCGGGCAGCGCTGCTCGAAAGCTTTCCTCTCTGCTGGCCATTGCTTATTTGAATATTGTTCGCAACATAAGGTTCGTTTTGTTTTGTTCCAAAAGTGAGAGATTGCTATCGTCAGAATCCTTAAATAATTACAGAAGCCGCTGGAAATTCGGAACAGATCCAACAGCTTCTATCGTGGATGGGAAGGAGGTTTAAATGCGTCAAATTTCTTCAAGGTTAAAATACATTCGCACCTCAAAACCATTTGGAAGCTTAAGAATTACAAACATCACATTATACCTTTTTCTCATCCGTTCAAGTTTCACAATATCATTCCGGTAGCAGGAAGACCAGTTTTGTATAGCTTATGCAATATTACTATATTCGAACATTGACTGTTTCGTAGATAAATGATGTTTCATTTCGTTAAGTTTTCCAATAGACTTGCGTTAGTCCACACTTTGTTTTTTGTTTGTGTTACAACGATAGTGCAAAGTAAATTGTGTTTCCGTTCAAGCCTGGAAATTTCACCAATTGAATTGCATTGCCGTACATTTGCCGTCAGGGGAAAAGAAAAATGGATCTAGACCATCTTCTTAACTCATAGGAGTTTGATCTGGTTCAAAACCTCCTCAATTTCGGTCAATAAATGTTCCTACAGTCCGCAACAATGATTTTCACAGATTAGAGGAGGATGCACAAACATCGTTATTAATTGTTATTACCTCGAACATGAGAGGTTTGGGAATGATATTCCTCAGACCATCGACTGTCTGCTCAGCCAAGGTGAAAGGCCTGGAGTCCGGAAAAATTGGGAACAATGCAATTCCCAGGAGACTGAGAGGTAACTAACAGAGCGGGAGGTGGAGAGTCGGGAACAGAACTACAGGGACAGTCTGCTCTGATCACTGACCCTTCACCGTCAGTACATCCAGTGCCAGGAATGACTGCCATTGGTCAGAATGACAAAATGTTATTATGGAAAATAAAGAGCATGAAAGCAAGGGAAGACTTAAAGCATGAACCCCACTGGCGATCTGTTGCAAGGGGTCTGTAGAATGCAGGATGAGATCAGAATAGTGGAATTCTCACACACCAATTAGCAAAGAATGGTTGACGCTGAAAGGTCTCGATGGTGAGATTAGATTACAGTTAGTAAAGTTAGGCTTCCTGTTAAGTATCATTATGACTCGATTGGGAACATAAATATTTGGGACATGACATTAAGTATCAAATTAATAGTTAATAGAGTCAGCCTGATAGAGATTATTGACAATAAACAACTAATTATGGCATCGGAAAATATGAAGTAGGGTCTGGAATGAAAGACCATTGTTGCGAAAGCTGACATGAAATATCTAACAGTCACATGAGAATAACGTTAAGTAGAATGAACAATTAAAGAGATGATGGGAACTAACATCACTGGTTTATTGTGTAGCGAGTGTGAGGTACTTTGATTAATATATTTAGACATGCTGATAAGCAAACAAAGCATGGGAAAAATATATAAAAACCATCGACAATGAAGTTCGAGAGCATTCGAGAATCTGCTTTCTCGGTGTCACGGTTTTTCATTTGCAAATAACAGACCGACTTCTTGAAGAACACTCTACGTCTCCTGGTGATTCTTTCTACTTTTTCCACGACAAAACTCAGCAGGTCTGCATCCATGCAGAGAGAATTGTGGACAATATTTAACAACCTCATCAGAACTCAATAATCTCCCACAGGTATTGCCCAACCAGATAGTTTTGTCAGCAGTTTCTGATTTTGTTTCAGATTCCCGGAGGCCACAGTTCATTACATTAACTTTTAAACCATTGCAGAAAGTTCTTTGTGGTTCTTCACACGGAAATTTTCCGTTTGAGGAACATTTCCCTGCCCCCATTAGAAACAAGAAACCCTGCAGCAGAGAAAACAGATGCTTTAACAACAACGATCGCTGTCGCCTTTGGAGGTCTTGAACCACCAGCCTTTCATTTAACGGTCTAATACGCTGAAACTTCCAACCTAAAATCTTGCCCGAACATCTAAAGCAGGCTGTGACGGACTTCAGTCTGTCCTTCCCAGACCTAGAAGTATCCTCTTATCAGTTTATTTTTCCAAAATAAAGTCTGGAACATTCATTATGGAGGCATGGGAACAGTCTTATCCCATCCACGACAGACACACCTATGTCACTGAGCACCAACTCTCCTCCAACTGGGACCACCTCCCTTCAAGCCTCCCAGTCCCTTGTGTAGTCCCGAGTTTTTTCATTGTCCCGGAGTCGAGATGAGGTTTGTGTTTGTCATGTCGGGGAACGAGAATTATTTCAATGTCTCAGATCAGTTCATGTCCATAGAACATCAAAGTTAATGGTCTGTCCTCTTAAAGAAGGTGAAGCTGTCTTGACTGTCTCTGCTCATTCGGGCAGTTCACCCTTCTTCATTCTCCTTGGATTTCACTTCTCACAGAGTTTCTGAAGATTCACAGTGTTGGAGACTGGGTTATATGGTTTGCCTCTTTTACATTTTTTCCACCTGCCAATTGATAATATTTTCCCAAAATCTCTTTAACAATCCGCTGCCTTGCACCATGTCCAGGGTCGAGATTTCCTGGCATTTGGAGAGATTCCCGAGGTTTTCTTTGGAGCCAAGAGAGTTAACTGAAGATGTTCTGCAGCTGTTTATCTTGATGGGGGAGGGAGCGATGGGGATTGGCACATTGACGATCAGGAGGAAGTATTGTCACTGAACAGGGTCAGTGTCCAGAGGACTGTGATTGAAGGAATTTAATGAAATGCAGCACTTGTACACAGTAAATTCACAGAATACGGTAGAAAACCGACGGCTGCAGCGGTAACTGTGGAAAGAGAAACAGAGGTAACATTTTGAGAGTGATATATTTGTGATCAAGCACTCGACGTTCTAGTGCACTACACTGCCAGCGAAATTACAGCCACTCAAGTGTTTTTGAAGAAGATTCAGGTCTATTTGTTCATTCAAAAGTCAAAAAAGACAATGCTGCAAACACTCAGAGCTGGCACTGGACAGTGCAGACCGACCTTGAGGGTTTTTTCTGCTCTGATATACATCTGGGATAATGTGACACCAGAAGGCCTCCTCACAGCGGAAGGGGCCAACTATGTAAGACTTAAGTGTGGAGGATATTTTCTCTTTCAGAGGGTAGCAAATCTGTGAAGTTGTTTGCAACAGAGGGTTGTCAAGGCTGCATACATCCAAGGCTGAGAAAGACAGGCATTTGGTCACTTTGGGAATCTAGTGCCACAGAGATGAGGTCGAAAGGGGATTTGAGGATTAACCAAATCAGCCGTGATCTCATTGAAACTTGTCGCTGACTTGATTGGTTAAATTGCTTCCATCTGCTCAAATGTCTTTGTTGTCATTTCGAAAATGTGAACCACCATTGCAAATTAAGAAAAGCAGAAAGTTTAGAAGATAAGATTACAGTCAAACTGAGTCAACATCATTTTTGAAAGGAAAAACACACGATGACCATCTGACAGATTTCTTTGGTAGCATGACCTGCAAACTTGGTGAAGGATGATGCTCAGTAAAGTTCATTTGAATTTTAGCAAGCAATCAATAAGGGGCTATATAAAAGTCCGTTGCGCAATAAAGGAGTTCTCGGTGTTAGGTCATAAAGCAGCATTGTCTGTCCATTGTCTATTTAACAGAAATCACCGAATCAAGATTAATGAGCAGTTTTCAAGTTGGAAAGATATATTTAGTGAAATCGAGACTGGTCAGTCATCGGATTTAATGTTTTATCTGACCGAATGACTTGGAGGAAGTGGCAGAGTGAAATGCTGCGATACACAATAGGTGGGGGAGCATATTGTGATAAGGATGTGGAATTTTGCGAACAGGTATCGATAGTATGAGTGAGTGGAGAAGTCTTGGCAAATGCAGTTTCATGTAGGGACACTTTTATACTGTTAATAGGTTCACAGCTCTCCATTCAATTTGCAATATTGCAACCCCACACAAGAGCGCATTCGCTCGCTGTTGCAGATTTTGTTGACATGTTGTTACCACTGTTTTTGATCATGTGTTGGTTTCTGAGTGTAAATTGTTTCCACTGTACCGGAGGTGCCAGAGACACGTTTATCAGTTCAGCCGAATATACGATAAACAATGTCCCTTTCAAAACGTGAGGTTCCATTCCAACCGTGCACCAATCAAAACATCCAGAGCCGTGGAATGCGAATGGCCACATGCTTGGGGGATTGAGAGTGACGGCTCCATGTCAAATAGTGCTGAAACAAAAGTAACTGATTTAGAATGCTCTGAATGATACCGAACGGAACTCTCCCTAAACTTTTCCCAATTCACTCGGAAAATGATGCTGTTGCGTGCACGTGGGTTTACGTAATGAACAGTTTATTGTCAGTAACAGGGGTGCGTTGGGACAGGATAGTGAGGTTTTCGCATGGCTGAGATGTGATCTGGTCGAACGGGGAATTCAAACGCCCGCAGAACAGAGAGCTGGTTGATCCAGGAACTCACTCCCATCTTCTGTTCGCAACCCAATTCTCCAGCCTTCTGTCTGTGACACTAAACTCCCCTGAATTCCGGATCCAGTCTATTTCCCAGAGTGGTTATGAATCCGCCCCAACCTTTTCCACATTTGCTGGCAGCTGATACACCGCGTCTGTGTGTGATCGAAAACAGTTTCAGTCCCACACAGCAAACCCGGTCTGTTCGGATCAAAGCAATACCCGCTGCGGGACAGATATATGGGTCTCTGGCCCCAATTGTTTTTCTGCGAGGGAGTAGTTAGCTCCTTCACCACTCACGGCAAGGACTGGTGCTTCAAAATGTGGGGAGAAAGAAAATAGGCACAAAAGTTTGGACAGGTTAGTTCAAGGGTTATTGTCAGCATCAGTGGAGTCCCTGCTTCAGAGCCTGAGTTTGAATTGCACAGAC
>NW_025210178.1:15569-16752 GCF_004010195.1 Chiloscyllium plagiosum
ACGGCTGCAATTTCGAAGTGGAAATCCGAAGGTATTCGGGAACAAGTGAGAAGTTTTGAAGGGGGAGTCGGATAACCTGAAAGTCAATGATGACTGGGAGACGTGAGGCAAGATTTGAGTTTGATGCTGTTTGTGCAAGGTCAATGTCAGTGCTAATGGGTTAGCCCTTACTACCCACTGTTAACACCGACTCACACACCACTCCTGGTAAATTCACCAAAATTACCCTGATCTTTTGGTATGAGGTTCCCTCTGTGCATATTCACGCGTTTTATCGGCCCCGAGAGGATGAACGCATCCTCTTTATCCTGTCAGATTATAGAGGGGAAGGCAATAGTTTGAAAGCACAGCAAGAAGAGATTGCCCCTTTCGGTGCATCTTCAGTGAAGGAAGACCAGCTGTGACCTGTTCTTTCCTGCATAAGCGCAGGTTGATATATATTCTCATCGAGCAGCTTTACCACTGCAAGGAAGTCCGAGTTACTGTGATCAAATAGTTAATTAAATGCACATATGGATTTGAAGAACACCATATGTGGCTTCGTCAGTTAAAGCATCTGGTAATAACCAGGCGAGTATGGTGTCAAATGCTCTGAAATGTTCCGTACATTGAAAGTCCATTGCATAAACTTATTATAAAAGCCGTATTGTTGATCCAATATCGCGACAGTGAGGGCTCAGCGTGCTTCTTGTGTTTGAGCTCAGCCCATTGTTATTTTGTGATACCAAGCCCTGCCGCCTGCTGTGGACCCATTAGTCAATGTTCTATCCTGCTGATCCAACGCCGAGATTCTTTACACTGCTCAACAATGATCTCTCCATCTCTTCTACTTTTAGTCTCTCGCTGTCACAGCAAGTCTTTTTTTAAATAATGAAGTGAGGCTGCAGACTTGCCAGGAAATGTTGTGGTAATAACGCATCCATTGCGAGATGACAGCTCTCATTGTCTGCTGTCACCATTCATTAATTTTAGGCAAACTGCAATGACGTCATTGAAATCCTATAATTGGAGAAAAACTGTTTTTCTTCTGGTCGATTATGAATTCTAATTACAATTGTAAATGGTCGTGTTTTGAGTGAAGAAATGTCACCTGACCTCAGACCTAAGTGACAGCGATATTAACTGGAGACTGTGAGCCCAGTTCTACACACTCTGGCCGGGGCGGTGGGGGGGTGGGGAGTGG
>NW_025210178.1:17342-18651 GCF_004010195.1 Chiloscyllium plagiosum
ATGTTTCCTTAATGAATCCCCTTTTATTTTTTCATTTGTGATCATTTTAGCTGCACATCAATATCGTTCTTTCTTCCATTTCTTTCAGCGTGGAAAAGGCCTTTCCGCCTATCTGCAGTGCGGGAGACCGGATATTTATCTACTTTAGTCCCAGTTTCCAGCATGAGGCACTTAACCTTGCAGGTTCTGATGTTTCCAGGGTTAATTTCAATGAGATAATCCCTGTGCTTTAAATGACACAATCATAGGACTAAACTTTGACGTGGTCGAACTGTATGGTAATCGCCCTGAGGAAATCATCCTCATTTTCATCCACACAGGTGGACAGACAGACAAATCCCCCGAGAGCAGGAGAGATGTCAGGATGAGACCAGTTTAACGTGCTTCACATCCGCCAATTTCTCCGACCACCTCACCGCAGCATGTCGAAGATTTCTGCAGCACAGAAAATGCACTTCAGCTGAACAAGTTTGCACCAGTCAAACACAAGTCCCTAACTGTTCTCGTCTCATTTTCAAACAGTTGGCTCACAGCTTCAAACGCAGTTGGTGGTAGAAGTGTACACCTCAATGCGTCTCAAATCTCTCTAGAAATTTCTGTTTGCTGCACACTGACAGGCAGTGGGTTGCAGATTTGCCCGTTTTTGTTTTTAAGCTGACTCTTCCAGTCGAAGTTAGGGAGCAATTTCCCTTCGCAATTATTGGCATTTCTCCATCGCCATCAGTAGGATTCGAGGCTGCATGGTTAAAGCCATATGACTTTCAATTCCATTGACTGAACCACTCATCCAGGACGATACTGTGCAAGTCACTTTCCAGGTCTCTTTCCTTGTGGAGCTGAGGAAGAGTAAATCATCATTGGGTTTGTTTGAATCCAATCATTTCACAGCTTCCAAACGTGTAAGATTTCGGTGCGTGATGAGGCTGGCTGCATCATCCTGATGGATGAAATGGGCATTCAATTAAAATAGAAACAGAATTTGCAAGAGAACCTCAGCAGGTCTAGCAGCATTTCTGGAGAGAAAATAAGAGGCAATGTTTCAGAACGTCATCAGCGCTGTGTTTTCTCCCACAGGTACTTTCAAATTGGCTTGTTTCTGCAGCAGTTTCTGTTTGGTTTCAGATTCCCACAAGTCACAGTTCTTGACATTAATCTTCACAGCAATGAGGAAATGTCATTGTGGTTTGTCACACGATAGTGTTTCCATTGGGATAATATCTGTTGACCTCATTAGAAAAGGAAACAGTGCAGCAAAGCAAACAGATGCATTAAGGCAAGCAATCGCTGTCGCCCTGGGGGCTCTTGAATC
>NW_025210179.1:0-10729 GCF_004010195.1 Chiloscyllium plagiosum
CAGTGTGTCACCGTCTGTCAGAGAGTGTCACAGTGTGTTTCAGAGAGTGTCACAGTGTGTTTCAGAGAGTGTCACAGTGAGTTGGAGAGTGTCAGAGAGTGTCACGGTGTGTTGGAGAGTGTCAGAGAGTGTCACGGTGGCTCTGTCTGTGTCAGAGAGAGTCACAGTCTGTTTCAGAGATTGTCAGAGAGTGTCACAATGTGTCACACTCTATCAGAGAGTGTTACAGTGTGTCTGAGAGAGTGTTAAAGAGTGTCACAGTGTGTGTCTAAGAGATTTTCATAGCGAGTCAGTGAGTGTCACGGTGTGTCTCAGAGAGTCAGGTAGAGTCAGAAAGGGTCACAGTCGGTGTCAGAGAGTGTCAGAGTGTGTCACTGTCTGTCAGGGAGTGTCACAAAGTGTTTCAGATGTGCTAGAAAGTGTCACAGAATGTCACAGTATGTCACAGAGAGTGTCACAGTGTGTCATAGAGAGTGTCACAGTGTGTCTCAGAGAGTGTCACAGTGTGTTAGAGAGTGTCAGAGAGTGTCACAGTGTGCCCCAGAGAGAATTAGAGAGTGTCACAGTGTGTTCCAGTGTGTCAAAGTCTGTCAGAGAGTGTCACAGTGCGCCTCAAAGAGAATCAGAGAGTGTCACAGTGTGCCTCAGAGAGAGGCAGAGAGTGTCACAGTGTGTCTCAGTGAGTGTCACAGTGTGTCTCAGAGAGTCAGAGAGAGTCAGAAAGTGTCGCAGTCTATCTCAGAGAGTGTCAGATAGGATCAGAGAGTGTCGCAGTGTGTTGGAGAAAGTGCCAGAAGTTGTCACAGTGTGTCTCAGCGTGTGTCAGAGAGTGTCACAGAGAGTTTCAGAGAGAGTCAGCGAGTGTCACAGTGTGTGTCAGAGAGTGTCACAGTGTGTCTCAGAGATTTTCATAGAGAGTCAGGGAGTGTCACAGTGTGTCTCAGTGAGTGTCACAGTGTGTCTCAGGGAGTCAGGTAGAGTCAAAAAGGGTCACAGTCGGTGTCAGAGAGTGTCACAAAGTGTCACCGTCTGTCAGAGAGTGTCACAAAGTGTTTCATATGTGCTAGAAAGTGTCACAGTGTGTTACAGGGAGTGTCAGAGAGTGTCACATTGTGTCACATTCTGTCAGAGAGTGTCACAGTGTGTTTCAGAGAATGTCAGACCGTGTCACAGTGTGTCTCAGAGAGTGCCATAGTCTGTCACAGTCTCTTAGAGAGGGTTCCAGTGTGTCACAGTCTGTCAGAGTGTCACAGCATGTCTAAGAGAGGATGACAGTGTGTCTCAGAGAGTCAGAGAGAGTCAGAAAGAATCACAGTTTGTCTCCGAGAGTGTCACAATGTGACAGTCTGTCAGAGAATGTTACATTGTGTTTCAGAGTGTGTCAGAGAGAGTCAGAACGTGTCACAGTGTGTCATACCGTGTCTCAGAGAGTGTCAGAGAGTGTCAGCATTTGGCTCAGAGAGGGTCACAGTCTGTGCGAGAGTGTCACAGAGTGTTTCAGAGAATGTCAGAGTGTCACAGTATGTCTCAGAGCGTGTCACATTCTGTCACAGTCTCTCAGAGAGTGTTTCAGTATATCACAGTGTCACAGTGTGCCTCAGAGAGTCAGAGAGCTTCACAGTGTGTTTCAGTGTATCACAATCTGTCAGGGAGTGTCACAGTGTGTCTCAATGAGTATCACAGTGTGTCTCAGAGAGTCAGAGAGAGTCAGAACGTGTCACAGTCTGTCTCAGAGTGTGTCAGTTAGGAACAGAGAGTGTCGCAGTGTGTTGGTGAAAGTGCCAGAGAGTGTCACAGTGTTTCTCAGCGTGTGTCAGAGACTTCACAGAGAGTTTCAGAGAGAATCAGCAAGTGTCACAGTGTATCTCAGAGAGTGTCAGATAGGATCAGAGAGTGTCACAGTACATCTCAAAGTGTCAGAGAGTGTCATAGAGTGTCACAGTGTGTCTCAGAGAGGGTCACAGTATGTCATACTGTGCCTCAGAGAGTGTCAGAGAGATTCAGTGTGTGTCACGGTGTGTCTCAGAGAGAGTCAGAGAGTGTCACAGTGTGTCTCAGTGAGTGTTACAGTGTGTCTCAGAGAGTCAGGGAGCGTCAGAAATTGTCACAGTCTGTCTCAAAGAGAGTGAAAGTGTGTCACCGTCTGTCAGAGTGTCACAGAGTGTTTCAGATGTGCTAGAAAGTGTCACAGTATGTCACAGAGAGTGTCAGAGAGTGTCACAGTGTGTCGCAGAGAGCGTCACAGTGTGTTGGTGAGTGTCAGAGAGTGTCACAGTGTGTCTCTGCCTGTGTCAGAAAATGTCACAGTGTGTTTCAGAGAGTGTCAGAGAGTGTCACATTTGTCACAGTCTGTCGGAGAGTGTCACAGTGTGTCTCAGAGCGTGTCACAGTCTGTCACAGTCTCTCAGAGAGTGTTTCAGTGTGTCACAGTCTGTCAGAGAGTTCACAGTGCGCCTCAGAGTGAGTCAGAGAGTGTCACAGTGTGTTGCAGTGTGTGTCACATTGTGTCTCAGAGAGAGTCAGAAAGTGTGCGATTGTGTCTCAGTGAGTGTCACAGTGTGTCTCAGAGAGTCAGAGAGAGAGAGTCAGAAAGTGTCACAATCTTTGAGAGTGTCTCAGTGTGTCACAGTCTGTGAGAGATTGTCTCAGTGCGTGCCAGAGTGAGTCAGAGAGTGTCACAGTATGTCATACTGTGCCTCAGAGAGTGTCATGGAGAGTCAGACTGTATCACATTGTGTCTCAGAGTGTCAGAGAGTGTCATAATGTGTCTCAGAGAGTGTCAGAGAGTGTCACAGTCTATTTCAGAGAGTGTCACAGTGTCTCAGGGAGTCAGAAAGAGACTGAAAGTGTCACGGTGTGTCTCAGAGAGTGTCGCAGTGTTGCAGAAAATGTCACCGTGTGTCAGAGAGTGTCATCGTGTGTCTCAGAAATTGTCACAGTCTGTTAGAGAGTGTCACAGCGTTTCTCAGAGAGTGTCAGAGAGCGTCACAGTGTATCTTAGTGTGTCAGAGAGAGTCACATTGTGTCTCAGAGAGAGTCAGCGAGTGACACAGTGTGTCTTAGAGAGTGACCGACTGTCTCAGAGAGTCAGAGAGAGACAGCAAGTGTCACAGTGTGTCTCAGAGAGTGTCACAGTGTCTCAGAATATTTCACCGTCTGCCAGAGAGTGTCACCGTGTGTCAGAGAGTGTCTCACTGTGTCCCAGAGAGTGTCGCAGTCTGTCAGAGGGTGTCACAGTGTGTCTCAGAGAGGGACAGAGAGTGGCATAGTGTGTTCCAGTGTGGCAGATAGAGTCACAGAGTATCACAAAGTGTCACAGTGTGTCTCAGAGAGTGTCACAGTGTGTCTCGGACAGTGTCAGAGAGTGCCACAGAGAGTTTCAGAGAGTCAGAGAGGGTCACAGTGTGTCTCAGAGAGGGACAGAGAGCGACATAGTGTGTTCCAGTGTGGCAGATAGAGTCACAGAGTGGCACAGAGTGTCACAGTGTGTCTCAGACAGTATTAGAGAGTGCCACAGAGATTTTCAGAGAGAGTTAGAAAGTGTCACAGTGTGTCACAGAGAGGGACAGAGCGTAACATAGTGAGTTCCAGTGTGACAAATAGAGTCACAGAGTGTCACAGTGTGTCTCAGACAGTGTCAGAGAGTGCCACAGAGAGTTTCAGAGAGTGTCCGAGAGTGTCACAGTGTGTTTCAGAGACTCAGGAAGAGTTATAAAGTGTCACAATCTGTCAGCGAGTGCCACAGTGTGTTTCAGAGAGATTCAGAGAGTGTTACAGTGTGTCTGAGAGAGTGTCAGAGAGAGTCAGAGAGTGTCACTTTGTGTCTCAGTGAGTGTCACAATGTGTCTCAGAGAGTCAGGGGAGAGTCAGAAAGTGTTATTGTCGGTGTCAGAGAGTGTCACAGTGTGTCACCGTCTGTCAGACAGTGTCACAGAGTGTTTCAGATGTGCTAGAATGTGTCACAGTATATCGCAGTGTGTCTCAGAGAGTGTCACAGTGTGTCACCGTCTGTCAGACAGTGTCACAGAGTGCTTCAGATGTGATAGAAAGTGTCACAGTATGTCACAGAGAGTGTCGGAGAGTGTCACGGTGTTTCTCAGAGAGTGTCACAGTATGTTGGAGAGTGTCATAGAGCGTCACAGTGTGTCTCTGCCTGTGTCAGAGATTGTCACAGTGTGTTTCAGAGAGTGTCATAGAGTGTCACGGTGTGTCTCAGAGAGTGTCACAGTATGTCATACTGTGCCTCAGAGAGTGTCAGAGAGAGTCAGTGTGTGTCACAGTGTGTGTCAGAGAGAGTCAGAAAGTGTCACAGTGTGTCTCAGAGAGTGTTACAGTGTGTCTCAGAGAGTCAAGGAGAGTCAGAAAGTGTTATTGTCGGTGTCAGAGAGTGTGTCACCGACTGTCAGACAGTGTCACAGAGTGTTTCAGATGTGCTAGAAAGTGTCACAGTATGTCACAGTGTGTCTCAGAGAGTGTCACAGTGTGTCACCGTCTGTCAGACAGTGTCACAGAGTGTTTCAGATGGTCTAGAAAGTGTCACAGTATGTCACAGAGAGTGTCGGAGAGTGTCATGTTGTTTCTCAGAGAGTGTCACAGTATGTTGGAGAGTGTTAGAGAGCGTCACAGTGTGTCTCTGCCTGTGTCAGAGATTGTCACAGTGTGTTTCAGAGAGAGTCAGAGAGTGTCACGATGTGTCTCAGAGATTGTCAGCTGGGTGTAAGAGAGTGCCACAGTGCATCTCAAAGTGTTAGCGAGTGTTACAGTGTGTCTGAGAGAGTGTCAGAGAGAGCCACAGTGTATCTCAGCGTGTATCAGAGAGTGTCACAGAGAGTTTCAGGGAGAGTCAGAGAGTGTCACAATGTGTCTCAGAGAGTGTCAGATAGGATCAGAGAGTGTCACAGTGCATCTCAAAGTGTCAGAGAGAGTCAGAGAGTGTTAGAGTGTTTCTGAGAGAGTGTCAGAGAGAATCAGACAGTGTCACAGTGTGTCTAAGAGAGTTTCAGAGAGTGTCATAGAGTGACACAGTGTGTCATACCGTGCCTCAGAGAGTGTCAGAGAGAGTCAGTGTGTGTCACAGTGTGTGTCAGAGAGAGTCAGAAAGTGTCACAGTGTGCCTCAGATTGCGGCACAGTGTGTCATATTCTCTCAGAGAGTGGAACAGTGTGTTTCAGAGAGAGTCAGAGAGTGTCATAGTGTGTCTAAGAGAGTTTCAGGGAGTATCATAGAGTGTCACAGTGTGTCTCAGAGAGTGTCACAGTATGTCATACTGTGTGTCAGAGAGAGTCAGTGTGTGTCCCAGTGTATGCCAGAGAGAGTCAGTGTCACAGTCTGCCTTAGGAGAGTGTGAGAGTGTCACAGTGTGTCTCAGAGAGTGTCACAGTATGTCATACTGTGTGTCAGAGAGAGGCAGTGTGTGTCCCAGTGTATGCCAGAGAGAGTCAGTGTCACAGTCTGCCTTAGGAGAGTGTGAGAGTGTCACAGTGTGTCTCAGTGAGTGTCACAGTGTGTCTCAGAGAGTCAGGGAGAGTCAGAAAGTGTCACGGTCTGTCTCAGAGAGTGTCACAGTGTGTATCTGTCTGTCAGAGAGTGTCACACAGTGTTTCATATGGGCTAGCAAGTGTTACAGTATGTCACAGATAGTGTCAGAGAGTGTCACAGTGTGTCTCAGAGAGCGTCACAGTGTGTTGGAGAGTGTCAGAGAGTGTCACATTGTGTAACAGTCTGTCAGAGAGTGTTACATTGTGTTTCTGCCTGTGTCAGAGTGTGTCACAGTGTGTATCAGAGAGTGTCACATTCTGTCACAGTCTGTCAGAGAGTGTCACAGCGTGTCTCTGCCTGTGTCAGAGAGTGTCACAGTGTGTTTCAGAGAGTGTCACATTGTGTCACAGTCTGTCAGAGAGTGTCACATTATGTCTCCGCCTGTGTCAGAGAGAGTCACAGTGTGTTTCAGAGAGTGTTAGAGAGTGTCACATGTGTCTCAGAGAGTGTCACAGTCTCTCAGAGTGTGTTTCAGTGTGTCACAGTCCGACAGAGAGTGTCACAGTGTGTCTCTGCCTGTGTCAGAGATTGTCACAGTCTGATTCTGCCTGTGTCAAAGAATTTCACAGTGTGTTTCAGAGAGTGTCAGAGAGTGTCTCATTGTGTCACACTCTGTCAGTGTCACAGTGTGTTTCAGAGAATGTCAGAGAGTGTCACAGTGTGTCTCGGAGAGTGTCACAGTCTGTCACAGTCTCTCAGGGAGTGTTTCAGTGTATCACAGACTGTCAGAGAGTGTCACAGTGTGCCTCAGAGAGAATCAGAGAGTGTTACAGTGTGTTTCAGTGCATCACAGACTTTCAGAGATCGTCACAGTGCGCCTCAGAGAGAGTCAGAGCGTGTCAAAGAGTCTCTCAGTGAGTGTCACAGTGTGTCTCAGAGAGTCAGACAGAGTCAGAAAGTGTCACAATCTGTCTCAGCGAGTGTCAGATAGGATTAGAGAGTGTCGCAGTGTCTTGGAGAAAGTGCCAGAGAGTGTCACAGTGTGTTTCAGCGTGTGTCAGAGAGTTTCAGAGAGAGTCAGAGAGTGTCACAGTGTATCTCAGCATGAGTCAGAGAGTGCCACAGAAAGTTTCAGAGAGTGTCACAGTGTGTCTCAGAGAGAGTCAGCAAGTGTCACGGTCTGTCTCAGAGAGTGTCAGATAGGATCAGAGAGAGTCAAGTGTGTTTGAGAAAGTGCCAGAGAGTGTCACAGTGTATCTTGGCGAGTGTCAGAGAGTGCCACAGAGATTTTCATAGAGAGTCAGCGAGTGTCACAGTGTGTCTCAGAGATTCAGGAAGAGTCAGAAAGTGTTACAATTTGTCAGCGAGTGTCACGGTGTGTTTCAGAGAGATTCAGAGAGTGTTACAGTGTTTCTCAGACAGTATCAGATAGGATCAGAGAATGTCACAGTGCATCTCAAAATGTCAGAGAAAGTCGGAGAGTGTCACGGTGCATCTGAGAGAGTGTCAGAAAGAGTCAGAGTATCACAGTGTGTCTGAGAGTTTGAGAGAGAGTCAGAGAGTGTCAGAATATGTCTCAGTGAGTGTCACAGTGTGTCTCAGAGAGTCAGAGAGAAAGAGAGTCAAAAAGTGTCACGATCTGTCTTTGAGAGTATCTCAGTGCGACACAGTCTGTCAGAGAGTGTCACAGTGTGCCTCAGAGAGTGCCCGAGAGAGTCAGAGTGCGTCACAGTGTGTCTAAGAGAGGATGACAGTGTGTCTCAGAGAGTCAGAGAGAGTCAGTAAGTGTCACAGTTTGTCTCAGAGAGTGTCACTTTGTGACAGTCTGTCAGAGAATGTTACATTATATATCAGAGTGTGTCAGAGACAGTCAGAAAGTGACACAGTGTATCATACTGTGCCTCAGAGAGAGTCAGAGAGTCAATATTTGGCTCAGCGGGTGTCACTTTGTGGCAGTCTGTCAGAGAATGTTACATTATATATCAGAGTGTGTCAGAGACAGTCAGAAAGTGACACAGTGTATCATACTGTGCCGCAGAGAGAGTCAGAGATTCAATATTTGGCTCAGAGGGGGTCACAGTCTGTGAGAGAGTGTCATAGTGTGTCTAAGAGAGTTTCAGAGAGAGTCAGAGAGTGTCACTTTGTGTCTCAGTGAGTGTCACAGTGTCACAGAGAATTTCACCATGTGTCTGAGTGTATCACAGTCGGTCAGTGAGTGTTACAGTGTGTCCGGGAGTGTCAGAGAGTGTCACATGGTGTTTCGGAGAGTATCAGAGAGAGAGTCAGAGAGAGTCACAGTGTGTCACAGTGTGTCTCAGAGTCTCAGTGAGAGACAGAGAGTGTCACAGTGTGTCACAGTCTGTTAGAGAGTGTTACAGTGCGTCTCAGAGAGTGTCTCAGTGTGTCCCAGAGAGTCAGAGAGAGCCATAAAGTGTCACAGTGTGTCTCAGTGAGTGTCACAATGTCTCAGAGAATGTCATCGTGTGTCAGGGAGTGTCACAGTGTGTCAGAGAGTGTCGAAGTGTGTCTCAGGGAATCAGAGAGAAACGGAACGTGTCACAGAGAGCATCACAGTATCTCAGAATATGTCACGATGTGTCAGAGATTGTCAGAGTGTCACGTTGTGCCTCAGAGTGTCAGAGCGAGTCAGAGAGTGTCACCGTGTGTCTAAGAGAGTGTCAGAGAGTGTCACAGTGTATCACAGTTTGTCAGTGAGTGTCACAGTGTGTTTCAGAGAGAGTCAGAGGATGTCAGAGAGTGTCACCGTGAGTCTAAGAGAGTGGCAGAGAGCATCAGAGAGGGTCACAGTCTGTCTCAGAGAGAGTCAGAATGCGTCACAGTGTGTCACAGTCTGTCAGAGAATGTCACAGTTTGCCTCAGAGGGTGTCAGAGAAAGAGAGAGAATGTTAGAGAGGATCATAGTGTGATTCAGAGATAGTCTGAGAGAGTCACATAGTGTCACAGTGTGTCTCAAAGTGTCAGAGATAATCAGAGAGTCTCACAGTGTGTCTAAGAGAGTGTCATAGTGTGTCACAGTCTGTCAGAGAGTGTCACAATGTGTCACAGAGAGTGTCTGAGAGGGTCAGAGAGTACCACTGTGTGTCACAGAGAGTCTCACACTGTGTATCAAAGAGTGTAACAGTGCGTCACAGTCTGTAAGAGAAGGTTAAAGTGTATTTCAGAGTGTGTCAGAGAGTGTCACATTGAATCATACTGTGTCTCAGAGAGTGTCAGAGAGGGTCAGTGTTTGTTTCAGAGAGGGCCACAGTCTGTCAGAGTGTTACAGTGTGTCTCAGAGAGTGACAGAAAGTGTCACCCTGTTTCTCAGAGACTGTCAGAGAGTGTCACATTGTGTCACAGTGTGTCTAAGAGAGTGTCAGAGAGTGTCAGAGTGTCACAATATGCCTCAGAGATTGTCAAAGTCAGAGAATGTCATTGTGTGTCATAGCCTTAGAGAGAATCATAGTGTGACTCAGAGATAGTCAGAGAGGG
The DNA here is from genome assembly GCF_004010195.1 of Chiloscyllium plagiosum. Lineage (NCBI taxonomy): Eukaryota > Metazoa > Chordata > Chondrichthyes > Orectolobiformes > Hemiscylliidae > Chiloscyllium > Chiloscyllium plagiosum. The sequence continues at coordinate 8,971 of NW_025210179.1, forward strand.
TCACAGTGTGTCTTAAAGAGTGTTACAGCGTCACAGAGAATTTCACCATGTGTCAGTGTGTGTCACAGTCGGTCAGAGAGTTTTACAGTATGTCAGGGAGTGCCACAGTCTGTCAGAGAGTGTCAGTGAGGGTCTGCGAATGTCACAGTGTGTCTCAATGTCTCAGAGAGTCACAGAGTGTCACAGTGTGTCTCAGAGTGTCAGAGAGAGACAGAGAGTGTCACAGTGTATCTAAGAGAGTGTTACAGTGTGTCTGAGAGCGGGTCAAAGTGTGTCACAGTCTGTCAGAGAGTGTCACAGTGTGTCATCGCCGGCCACACACCGGCGCCTGTCTGACCCTCACTGCCGTCCACACAACGCCACCACCCTGACCCTCACCGCCATCTACACACCGCCCCCGGACTGACCCTCACTGCCATCCGCACACCGCTCCCAGCCTGACCCTCACAACCATCCACAAACCGTTCCCAACCTGACCCTCACTGCCGTCCACACACCGCTCCCGGCCTGACCCTCACAATCATCCACAAACCGTCCGCAAACTGACTCTCACTGCCATCCACACACCACTACCAGCCTGCCCCTCACCGCCATCCCGCACCGCTCCAGTCTGACCCACACCACCGTCCACCAAAACCCCCAGCCTGACTCCACTGCTGTACACCAACCGCCGCAGGCCTGACCCCCACCGCCGTACAACACTGCCACAGCCTGACCCACACCACCGCCCATACACCGCTCCTAGCCTGACCCTCACCAAGAGTGTCAGTGAGGGTCTGCGAATGTCACAGTGTGTCTCAAAGTCTCAGAGAGTCACAGAGTGTCACAGTGTGTCTCAGAGTGTCAGAGAGAGACAGAGAGTGTCACAGTGTATCTAAGAGAGTGTTACAGTGTGTCTGAGAGCGGGTCAGAATGTGTCACAGTCTATCAGAGAGTGTCACAGTGTGTCATCGCCGGCCACAGACCGTCGCCTGACTGACCCTCAATGCCGTCCACACACCGCCACCACCCTGACCCTCACCGCCATCTACACACCGCCCCCGGCCTGACCCTCACTGCCATCCGCACACCGCTCCCAGCCTGACCCTCGCAACCATCCACAAACCGTCCCCAACCTGGCCCTCACTGCCGAACACACACACCACTACCAGTCTGTCCCTCACCGCCATCCCGCACCGCTCCAGTCTGACCCACACCACCGTCCACCAAAACCCCCAGCCTGACTCCACTGCTGTACACCAACCGCCGCAGGCCTGACCCCCACCGCCGTACAACACTGCCACAGCCTGACCCACACCACCGCCCATACACCGCTCCTAGCCTGACCCTCACCACTGTCCACACACCGCCACACCCTGACCCTCACCGCCACCCACACACCGTCTCCAGCATGACCCTCACTGCTGCCAGCACACTGCCCCGAGCCTGAAACCCACTGCCGCCCACACACCGCACCCAGCCTCACCCTTACCGCTGTCTAAATACTGCCCCTAGCCTGGCACTCTCCACCATCCACACACCACCACCAGCCTGACCCTCATCACCACCCACACACTGACCCCAGCCGGACCCTCAACATCGCCCACACACCATCCCCAGGCTGAACCATATTGACACCGAACACACGGCCCCCAGCCTGACCCTCATAACCGTCCAAACGCCGCGCCCAGCCTGACCTCCCACACACTGACCCCAAATTGACACTCACCGTCATCCAACACCGCCCCCAGCCTGAACATCGCCACCATCTACACACCAC
>NW_025210179.1:11664-13114 GCF_004010195.1 Chiloscyllium plagiosum
AGCCTGACCCTCACCGCCGTCCACACGCCGCCTCCAGCCTGTCCCTCACACCGTTCAAACACCGCCCCCACCCTGACCCTCACTGCCATCCACACTCTGCCCCGAGCCTGTCCCTCATTGCCATCCGCACACCACCCCAGCCTGACCCACACTGCTGTCCACACACTACCCCCAGCCTGACCCTCAACGCCGCCCACACACCACCGCAGCCTGAAACCCACTGCCGTCCACACACCACACCCAGCCTGATACCCACCGCTACACAACACCACCCCTAGCCTGATCCTCACAGAAACCCACACACCACGCCCAGCCTGACACTCACCGCAGTTCACACAACGCCCCCAGCGTGAAGCTCACTTATCGTCCAGACACCGTTCCCAGCCAGACACTCAACGCCGTTTACACACCCCCAGCCTGACCCTCAACACCATCTACACACCACCCCCAGCCGGACCTCCAATGCCGTGTATACGCCGACCCCAGCCTGACCCTCACCACTGTCCACACAACGCCCTCAGCCTGACGTTCACCACCGTCTTCATACCGCCCCAGCCTGACCCTCACTGCCGCCCACACACCACCCCCAAAATGATCCTCACCACTGTCCACCAACCGCCCCCAGCCTGACCCGCACAATCATACACACACCGCCCCCAGCCTGACCCTCACCGCCGTCCACACACCGTCCAAAGCCTGACTGGCACCATCGTATGCACTCCGCCCCCAGCCTGAACCTAACCACCATCCACTCATCGCCCGCAGCCTGACCACTACCGTCGTACACACGTCGACACCAGCCTGATCCTCCTCTCCGAACACACACCAACCCCTGCCTGACACCCAACGCCACCCAACACTGCCCCCAGCCTGAACCTCACAGCCAGCCACACAACAGTCCCAGCCTGACCCGCCCCCAGCCTGACGCTCACCGCTGTCTACACACCGCCCCAGCCTGACCCTCACCGTCGCCCACACTCCACCCCCAGCCTGAACCTCACCGCCGTCCACACACCACACCCAGACTGATACCCACCGCCACCCAACACCATCCCTAGCCTGAACCTCACAGAAACCCACACACCACCCCCAGCCTGACCCTCACCGTAGTCCACACAACGCCCCCAGCGTGAAGCTCACCATCATCCAGACATCGTTCCTAGCCTGACACGCAACGCCGTTTACAACCCCCACAGCCTGACCCTCACCGCCATCTACACACCACCCCCAGCCTGACCTTCTCTGCCGTGTACACACCGACCCTAGCCAGACCCTCACCACTGTCCACCAACCGCCCCCAGACTGACACCACCATCATCCAACACTGCCACAAGCCTGACCCGCACGACCGCCCACACAGCCTCTAGCTTTATCCTCACTGCCATGCACACACCACCCACAGCATGACCCTCACCAAGAACATATAACGTCCCAAGCCAGACCCTCACCA
>NW_025210179.1:17515-18652 GCF_004010195.1 Chiloscyllium plagiosum
ACGCACCACCGTCCACACACCGCCCACAGCGTGACCCTCACCACGGCCCACCCACCGCCAACCTGAACGTCACCACCATCCACATACCGCACCCAGCCTGACACTCAACCCCGTCCACACACCACCCCCAGCCTGAGACGCACCACCGTCCACACACCGCCCACAGCGTGACCCTCACCACGGCCCACCCACCGCCCACAGCCTGACCCTCACCATCATCCACACACCATTCCCAGTCTGGCCCTCACCATCGCCCACACACCGTCCCCAGACTGACCCTCACTGAAGTCCACACAATGCTCCCAGCTTGATCCTCACCGCCGTCCACACACCACACCCAGCCTGAACCTCATTGACGTTGAACACAGCGCCTCCAGCCTGACCCTCACTGCAGGCCACACACCACCCGCAGCCTGACACTCAGTGACGTCCGCGCACCATCCCCAGCGTGAGGTTCATCGACGTCGAAGACACTGCTCACAGCCTGACTCCCTCCGTCGTCCACATTCCGCCAGCAACTGGCCCCAGCCTGACACTCACCGCTGACCACACACCACCCATAGCCTGAACCTCATCGCTGCCCACACACTGCTCCCAGCCTGACGCACACCACCGTCCACACACCACCCACAACCTGAACTCCACCGCCATCCACTCACCACCCCCAGCCTGACCCTCAACGCCATCCAACACTGATACTGCCTGACCCTCATCGCCGTCCAAACACCGCACCCTGCCTGACCCTCCCCACTGTCTACACAACGCCTCTAGCCTAACCCTCACTGCTGTCCATACGCTGCCGCCAGCCTTACCCTCATCGATGTCAAACACACCTTCCACAGCGTGACCCTCACCGCCGTCCACCAAGACCACAGCCTGACCTCACCGCCGTCCACCAAACCCCCCAGGCTGACCCCCAACACCGTCCAACACTGCCACAAGCCTGACCATCACCGCCGCCCACACATCGCCCCTAGCCTTATCCTCACTGCTGTCAACACACCATCCCCAGCATGACCCTCACCGAGACCACACAAAATCCAGAACCTGACCCTCACCACCGCCCACACACCATCTCCAACCTGACCCTCACCACTGTCCATGCACTCCCCAGCCTGACTCTCATCGATGTCGAAC
>NW_025210180.1:0-3232 GCF_004010195.1 Chiloscyllium plagiosum
CCTGTTGTACCAGTCTCAGCCACAGCCTGTGGTGACACTACACCTGTTACCCACTAGTAGCGGCTCGTGTTCTAACACCAACTATGTCCCTGAGCAATGGTGGTTGGACCAAGCTCCATACAGTTGCCCTGGCAATGGCCTGACGTTCCGTCCCAGTCTCTATTCCCTAACATCGGCCTGAAGATCGACAACCCTCTTCTGTTCCCCCAGAACTGAAGGATTCGAGGAAGACAGTAACATTGGGAGTTTATGATCACAAGATGCTGAGAGAATGAATGAGATTGGGGAAGGCAAGGAAAATAGTATTGAGTGTGTAAGTGGGAAAAGGAGAGAGAAATAGCAGCACAATATGAGAGTGGGAGGGGTATATAGAGGGAGAGTGACAAAGTGAACAAGTTGAATTCTGCTGAGAGCAAAGTTGGAGTGGCGGACCCAGAAGGGAAAGTAAGGACAAAGGGAGTTAAACACAGCTCTTGATCTCAGGGCCCTGTCCCCTCCCCTTCCCTGAGGACCAGGACTTAGGGCTGAGTCTCTCTCTCCAGCTCAGCTTCTCCAACACAAAGACACACCACAACATCAGTCACTCTGCTGCTCGGCACGCTTTAATGAACATTTTTATTGTTTACAAATGGAAGTGATGCATACAATCAGTGGGATGTTGCCTTTTCTCACTGGCCCCTGAGTTGTGAGAAACATTGAAATGTATCCCTGTAACCCCCCTGTGGGATAAGGATGGACAAACCAGCGCTACCCTCAGTCTGTGACCATAGCGACAGGCTGCTCCATCGCTGAAACACTGAATTGAAATGAGAAGATCCCGAATGGTGTGATCAATGAGGAACTTGATTGACTGATGTATTTGGGTGAAGGGATATTTCAGCACATTCTTCAGCTGCTGCCTGAACTTAGTCTGGGTCACGGCATAAATCACGGTGTTTGTGCAGCAATTGAGGAGCTGCAGCATGAAGCCCAATTCCCGCACAAAGGGATGGACATGCACAGACGTATACCCAAAATGCCACATCCGACTCCATATAGAATACAGCATTAACGTTGACCATAACAGGATGAAATTGGCCGAGATCACAAACAGTAAAATGATGGGTTTTTTTCGGTTTCTCATATCTGTGTCAGACTGAGCGTCCCCGTTGTTGTGAGCGCGGAGTCTCCTGCGGGCTCTGCTGGTCACTAAAATGTGTCTGACGGTGAGAACATTGAGCAGCAGAATCAGGAGAAATGGGACACACGGGGTTAGAATGTAGTGGAGCAACTGGATTGCGACCCAGACAATGGAGACTCGAACAGCGAGTGTTGCACCACAAAACCAGGGGCGGTTCCCCAGCAAATAGTCAGCTGTGAAAATAAAATACCAGGAAATATTATTTAAACAGCTCAGCACAGTCACTGCTCCCAGAACCACAGCCGCCGTTTTCTCACTGCAATATTTACTTTTCAGCTTCTGGCAACAAATGGCCACAAACCGATCAAAGGTGAAAGTGACGGTGAACCAGACAGAGCAGTCAGTGGCTGCATAAAGCAGGACGGCGTGAATATTACACACGGGGACGGAGTCCTTCAGGAAATTAAACTATTCCTCATAAACAATGGGAATGTATCTCATTATCAGGTCGAGGACAATGACCAGGAGATCCGCCGCTGCCATGGCCCCCAGGTAACGTCTGACACATGGAGAAAATCCACAATCTTTATAAAGCAGAACGTAAATCGTCACTACGTTAACTGTGAGGAAGAAACAAACCCATTCTCCATCAGCCTGGAGGCAAAGGGACCCGTTTGATCGGGGACCCAGTGAGATTTTCAAATGTGTCCCTGTATTCAGGGATTTATTAAAATAATTGGAGCTGGAATAACAAATGAGAAGGCCAGAATTATTGACAAAAATATGACAGAAACCACAAGAAACTCTCCCTCCCCAAACACACAGAAACACATCCATAACGACAGAAGGTTTCGAGAACATTCCCACACTCTCGATCACTCGAGAGCAGACACATGTCACTCCTTCTCACTTCCTAATACGGAGGGTGGAAACGTCGCTGTCCTGAAGAATTCTCTCTCAGTTTCCCGAAGACAAAAGGAGTTTGGAATTTTTCTGTATTTTTGTCTAAATTGTGGTCAATCCCGTGTCTTGAAGAAATGTAAACGAAGGGAAAACGTATTCACCCCTTTAACTACTTCAGGGGCTTTCGAAACAGTGTCGCCTTCTCCCTGGAACGGGATCTATTCCCTCGGGATCTTATCGTTTGTTCAATTCACTGACGTCCGGCCGTTCCAAACAATGTCAGGGACAGAACGTTCCGGGGAATGTCGGGGACAGAATGTTCCAGGGAATGACAGTTATAGAATGTCAGGGACAGAACTTTCCGGGGAAATCCTTGACCTGTCCATCACCTTTCCCCCCGACCCACCCCTCCAACGTGATGTACTGTGCCTGGACATACTGTAACATGAATGGGGTGAGAGACGGAGGGTACAATCACAGGAATGGGAAATGAAGGCATTGCCAGATCAGCTGAAATGGTTAGATATTCCACATTCTCAATCCACCTCACAGAACCAGCCCATACACCATAATCCCAGGGGAGATATCTGTTCACCGTGGAATACTGTGTAGACCAGGCCAATGTACTGCTCAGTACAACCCAGCAATCTGTCCAGATTGAAGCACAGCACAGATCATATCAGGGCACTTAACTTCAAACGCAGACTAGACATCTGTCCAGCTTGGGAAGTTGGGATAGAGACGGAAAAGGTGCAGATGCTGGAATCTAAAGAAGACAGGCAGGAAGCTTGGAGAACACAGCAAGCCAGGCAGCATCAAGAGGTGGATGAGTCGACGTTTCGTGTGATACACTTCTGCAAGAGTCCTGAAGAAGGGTTACACCCGAAACATCAAATTATGCACCTCCTGATGCTGCCTGACTTGCTGTGTTCCTCCAGCAAGTATTCTGCATGGGAAGCAGTGCAGTCCACACCCGTGCATTGACCTCTAAACTCGGACTTCATATCTGTCCAGCACGGAGAGCTATGCAGATCACAAAAGTGCATTGATCTATAAACCCAGACTAAACATCTGTCCAGCACGGGGACTATGCAGACCACGGCAGTGCATTGATTGATAAACACGGATTAGATATCTGTCCAGCACGGGGGGCTATGCGGATCACAGCAGCGCATTGTTCTATAACCCCGGACTAGATATCTGTCCAGC
>NW_025210180.1:13027-18654 GCF_004010195.1 Chiloscyllium plagiosum
CCATCAGTGCAGTGCTCTATCAGTGCAGTTTCCCATCAGTGCATTGTCCCATCAGTGCAGTGTCCCATCAGTGCAGTGTCCCATCAGTGCATTGTCCCATCAGTGCAGTGTTCCATCAGTGCAGTGCTCTATCAGAGCAGTGTCCCATCAGTGCAGTGTCCCATCATTGCAGTGCCCCATCAATGCAGAGTCCCATCACTGCTGTGCCCCATCAGTGCAGGGACCCCTCAGTGCAGTGTCCCATCAGTGCCGTGCCCCATCAGTGCAGTGCTCTATTAGTGCAGTGTCCCTTCAGTGCAGTTCCCATTAGTGCTGTGCCCCATCAGTGCAGTGCTCCATCAGTGCAGTGTCCCATCAGTGCAGTCGCATCAATGCAGTTCCCCATCAGTGCAGTGGCACATCAGTGCAGTGTCCCATTAGCGCAGTGCGCCATCAGTGCAGTACCCCATCAGTGCAGTGTCCCATCAATGCAGTGTCACATCAGTGCAGTGCCCCATCAGTGCAGTGTCACATCAGTGCAGTGCCCCATCAGTGCAGTGTCACATAAGTGCAGTGCTCTATCAGTGCAGTGTCATATCAAAGCAGTGTCCCATGAGGGCAGTGTCACATCAGTGCAGTGTCCCATCAGTGCAGTGTCCCATCAGTGCGGTGTCCCATCAGTGCAGTGCACCATCAGTGCAGTGCTCCATCAGTGCAGTGTCCCATCAGTGCTGTGCTCCATCAGTGCAGTGCCCCATCAGTGCAGTGCTCTATCAGTGCAGTGTCCCATCAGTGCAGTGCCCCATTTGTGCAGTGTCCCACCAGTGCAGTGTCACATCAGTGCAGTGTCACATCAGTGCCGTGCCCCATCAGTGCAGTGTCCCATCTGTGCAGTGCCCCATCAGTGCAGTGCACCATCAGTGCAATGTCCCATCAGTGCAGTGCCCCATCAGTGCAGTACCCTAAGAGTGCAGTGCTCCATCAGTGCAGTGCTCCATCAGTGCAGTGCTCTATCAGAGCAGTGTCCCATCAGTGCAGTGTCCCATTAGTGCAGTGTCCCATTAGTGCAGTGTCACATAAGTGCAGTGCTCTATCAGTGCAGTGTCCCATCAGTGCTGTGTCCCATCAGTGCAGTGCACCATCAGTGCAGTGCCCCATCAGTGCAGTGTCACATCAGTGCAGTGTCCCATCCGTGCAGTGTCACATCAAAGCAGTGTCACATCAGTGCAGTGCTCCATCAGTGCAGAGCCCCATCAGTGCAGGGACCCGTCAGTGCAGTGTCCCATCAGTGCAGTGCCCCATCAGTGCAGTGACCCATCAGTGCAGTGTCACATCGGTGCAGTGTCACATCAAAGCAGTGTCACATCAGTGCAGTGCACCATCAGTGCAGTGCCCCATCAACGCTGTGCCCCATTAGTGCAGTGTCCCATCAGTGCAGTTTCCCATCAGTGCAGTTTCCCTAAAGTGCAGTGTCCCATCAATGCAGTTCCCCTTAAGTGCAGTGTCCCATCAGTGCAGTGTGCCATCAGTGCAGTATCCCATCAGTGCAGTGCCACATCTGTGCAGTGTCCCATTACTGCAGTGCCCCATCATTGCAGTGTCCAATCAGTGCAGTGTCACATTAGTGCAGTGTCCCATCAATGCAGTGTCACATCAGTGCAGTGCCCCATCATTGCAGTGTCACATCAGTGCAGTGCCCCATCAGTGCAGTGTCCCATCAGTGCAGTGCCCCATCAGTGCAGTGCCCCATCAATGCAGTGCTCCATCAGTGCAGTGTCCCATCAGTGCAGTGTCCCATCAGTGCAGTGTCCCATCAGTGCAGTGCCCCATCAGTGCAGTGTTCCATCAGTACGGTGCTCTATCAGTGCAGTTTCCCATCAGTGCAGTGCCCCATCTATGCTGTGTCCCATCAGTGCATTGTCCCATCAGTGCAGTGCACCATCAGTGCAGTGTCACATCGGTGCAGTGTCACATCAAAGCAGTGTCACATCAGTGCTGTACTCCATCAGTGCAGAGATCCATCAGTGCAGAGCCCCATCAGTGCAGTGCTCCATCAGTGCAGTTTCCCATCAGTCCAGTGCCCCATCAGTGCAGAGCCCCATCAGTGCAGTGCCCCATCAGTGCAGTGCCCCATCAATGTAGAGCCCCATCAGTGCAGTGTCCCATCACTGCATTGTCCCATCCGAGCAGTGCACCATCAGTGCAGTGCTCTATCAGAACAGTGTCCCATCACTGATGTGCCCCATCAGTGCAGTGCTCCATCACTGCAGTGTCCCATCAGTGCAGTGCCCCATCAGTGCAGTGTCACATTGGTGCAGTGTCACATCAAAGCAGTGTCACATCAGTGCAGTGCTCCATCAGTGCAGAGACCCATCAGTGCAGGGACCCATCAGTGCAGTGTCCCATCAGTGCAGTGCCCCATCAGTGCAGTGACCCATCAGTGCAGTGTCACATCGGTGCAGTGTCACATCAAAGCAGTGTCACATCAGTGCAGTGCTCCATCTGTGCAGTGCCCCATCAGTGCAGTGCCCCATCAGTGCAGTGCTCCATCAGTGCAGTGCCCCATCAGTGCAGTGCCCCATCAGTGAAGTGTCCCATTAGTGCAGTGCCCCATCAGTGCAGTGCCCCATCAGTGCAGTGCCCCATCAGTGCAGTGCCCCATCAGTGCAGTGCCCCATCAGTGCAGTGCCCCATCAGTGCAGTGCCCCATCAGTGCAGTGCCCCATCAGTGCAGTGCCCCATCAGTGCAGCCCATCAGAGCAGTGCCCCATCAGTGTAGTGTCCCATCAGTGCAGTGCCCCATCAGTGCAGTGTCACATAAGTGCAGTGCTCTATCAGTGCAGTGTCCCATCAGTGCTGTGTCACATCAGTGCAGTGCACCATCAGTGCAGTGTCACATCAGTGCAGTGTCTCATCGGTGCAGTGTCATATCAAAGCAGTGCCCCATCAGTGCAGTGCTCCATCAGTGCAGAGCCCCATCAGTGCAGTGCCCCATCAATGCTGTGCCCCATCAGTGCAGTTTCCCTTAAGTGCAGTTTCCCTTAAGTGCAGTGTCCCATCAGTGCAGTGTCCCATCAGTGCAGTGCCCCATCTGTGCAGTGCACCATCAGTGCAGTGCTCCATCAGTGCAGTGCCCCATCAGTGCAGTGTCCCATCAGTGCAGTGCACCATCAGTGCAGTGAATCATCAGTGCTGTCCTCTATCAGTGCAGTGTTCATTCAGTGCAGTGCCCCATCAGTGCTCTGCACCATCAGTGCAGTGTCCCATCAATGCAGTGTTCTATCAGTGCAATACTCCATCAGTGCAGTGCCCCATCAGTGCAGTGCTCCATCAGTGCAGTGCCCCATCAGTGCAGTGTACCATCAGTGCAGTGCTCCATCAGTGCAGTGCCCCATCAGTGCAGTGTCCCATCAGTGCAGTGCCCCATCAGTGCTCTGCCCCATCAGTGCAGTCCTCCATCAGTGCAGTGTCCCATCAATGCAGTGCTCCATCAGTGCAGTACCCCATCAGTGCAGCACACCATCGATGCAGTGTCCCATCAGTGCAGCACACCATCGATGCAGTACCCTATCAGTGCAGCACACCATCGATGCAGTGCCCATCAGTGCAGCACTCCATCAGTGCTGTCGCTGGGAGCACCAGCATTGAATTCTCAAGTGGAGTGGCTCTTGAACACACAAACATTCTGATTCAGGCGAGATTTGCATTCAATAAGCAGCAGCTGACACAAAAGCATTCTTTTTCAACTCCAGCTCTTTGGTTCTGTCATGAGATGTCCAGTTCTATCCTTGGATTGCTTTCTATTCAGTGCTGTACATTTGTGACATCACTGACAGATGAATATTTGTGAAACATAATAGTTTTGTACCATCTGGTGTACCAACTGTTAATAGTCTGCATCAGTGCTCCTAATGTGTTCTTACGACTTAGGCAAAATACCTCATAAATAATAATAAGAAAATGCCGAAGTAAATGTCAAATTAAAAAATCTTCATTGGGAAAAGCAGCTGTTGATGTAAGTTGGCCATCGTTAACCTTTGCAATCATTGTCCTTGGCCAAGCAAAATTTCAATTTTCACACTGTTAACTAACTCAGCAGATGCTTGAATATTTAAAAGTGGTGTGAGCACAGTATTGTACAAAATAATTATTCCCAAACTGTTTCTGCCCAACTATTTATGGAGTAACTGTCCTTTAATTAAGAGCTGGTAAGCTGTCAGTCTGTCTGCCCATAGAAAGGGCCTCTTTTATGTCGAAGCTGTTAAATGTATTGTCCCATTGGGAATATAGACCAGGAGAGATCCCGATTTAATTCCTGGTGTCAGCTACATTATTAAATAACAGTTAAGGTGCTGCAATTGAAGCGAAAGGTAAGTTAGGAAAAAGAGTTGCATTTATGTAGCACCTATCATGACTTGAGGATATTTCAGCACACTCCATGGTCAATGAAGTGTTTTTTTTTAAAGGCAGGAAGAAAACAGGGGAATCAAATGACACACACCAAGCTCTCCTTAGCAGTAATACGATAATGATTGAATAATCTGTTTCATATTTTGCTGTTAATTAAGTGATGAATATTGGCCAGAACATCAGGTTACGAATGAGTTCCATTTTTTCCACTGTTCATAAGTCGAACGTGTGTAAGTTGGAACAATTACGGGCTAATCAGTCCGCCCATTCATGAGGATGAAACATCGTACTTAACTCGAATTTTTAAAAATGAGAAATCGGAGGTCAGTTTGTAAATATGGGACGTTTGTAAGTTGGCCGTTTGTAACCAGGGTACTTCCTGTCATGTCAAACAGTCTTTTAGCTTTGTCTGAGAGATCAGGTTGGTCCACCATTTACTGTCTTATCCAAAAGCCGGCAACGGCAACATTTCTTCCTCCAGATGTTCAATAGTTTGGATTAGAGAGGAGACAAAAACCACCTGGAAGTGCTAGTACAATGCGAGATACTGCCTTCACCTTGCACAAGGTAAATGTATTGAGTTTAATTTATTATCAACCAATATTGTTAACTAGCCATGATTAAATATCGTTCTAGGACCTTGGTCAATTTTATCAAACACAGACTTGGTCATAAAATAAGATGCTATCACTCCTGGGGGGTTTTAGCCTATCTAAGTTATCTTGGAATAAAACAGATCTCTTTGCTTTGCTGTATCAGAGACTATCCACCTGGGTTAACAAACACAGAAAGTGCTGGAGAAACTCAACAGGTCTGGCAGCATCTATGGAGAGAGAGAGGAACAGAGTTAATATTTCAAGTCCTTATGACTTTTCTCTGGATTCTTCAGAAAGTATCAAAGACCAGAAGATGTCAGAGCAGAAGCAGGCCTTTCGGCCCATCCAGTTTGCTCCAACAGTCAGTAAGGTCATGGCTGATCTGATCATTCTCAGCTTCACCTTCCTGCCTTTTTCCCCTTAACCCTTGATTCCCTTACTGATTAAAAATCTGTCCATCTCAGACTTGAATATACTTAACAACCCTTGAGGTCCTCAGCAGTAAAGAATTCTGCATCATCTGAGAGAAAACAATTTCTCCTCATCTCTGTCTTAAATGAGTGACCTCTTACTCTGAAATTATGCCGTCTGGTCCTGGACTCTCTTCATCTACCCTGTAAGTCCATAAAAATCTTACATGTT
>NW_025210181.1:0-7309 GCF_004010195.1 Chiloscyllium plagiosum
AGTGGGATGTTGGATCTGGGGTCTGACAGTGGGATATTGGGTCAGGGGTCTGACAGTGGGACATTGGGTCAGGGGTCTGACAGTGGGACATTGGGTCTGGGGTCTGACAGTGGGATGTTGGGTATGGGTCTGACAGTGGGATGTTGGGTCTGGGGTTCTGACAGTGGGATGTTGGGTCCTGGGTCTGACAGTGGGATGTTGGGTCTGGGCTCTCTCAGAGCGATGTTGGGTCAGGGGTCTGACAGTGGGATGTTGGGTCAGGGATCTGACAGTGGGACATTGTTTCAGGGGTCTGACAGTGGGATGTTGGGTCGGGGTCTGACAGTGGGACGTTGGGTCAGGGGTCTGACAGTGGGACGTTGGGTCAGGGGTCTGACAGTGGGACATTGGGTCTGGGGTCTGACAGTGGGATGTTGGGTCAGGGTCTGACAGTGGGATGTTGGGTCAGGGGTCTGACAGTGGGACGTTGGGCCAGGAGTCTGACAGTGGGACGTTGGGTCAGGGGTCTGACAGTGGGACATTGGCTCAGGGGTCTGACAGTGGGATGTTGGGTCAGGGGTCTGACAGTGGGGCGTTGGGTCAGGGGTCTGACAGTGGGACATTGGCTCAGGGTTCTGACAGTGGGATGTTGGGTCAGGGGTCTGACAGGGGTGACAGTGATCTGGTTTGACTGTGAGGCAGAATGGCTACTCTTGTTATGTCCTGAAACCAATATTCTGAATGATGGTAATCACCATGTAAACAACACCGGACATAGTGAAACCGATGAATTTATTTGCACCAGCACAGAGAGAGAGATATGTTTGTGTAAACCGAAAATCACACAAATACCTCTTCGTACGTATTACTCAGAACAGACAAATCATAGGACATGCTTCAAAATAAGCCAGCAGAAAATTGCTTCAAATTGTTATGATTGCATTACTGTCCGATACCAGACTGTAACACCACAGGGCCACACAGCAGTGAGGTACAGCACGCTCTGATATATGTAAAACACCGTGACAGTCACTGATCCTTCCGATGCTGTAACACACCGTGACTGTCACTACTCCCCCTGATACTGTAACACACCGTGACTGTCACTACTCCCCCTGATACTGTAACACACCGTGACAGTCACTGATCCCCTGATACTGTAACACACCATGACAGTCACTGCTTCCCCCGATACTGTAACACACCGTGACTGTCACTGTTCCCCCTGATGCTGTAACACACCGTGACAGTCACTGCTCCCCTGATACTGTAACACACCGTGACTGTCACTGCTCCCCCTGATACTGTAACACACCGTGACAGTCACTGCTCCACCCGATACTGTAACAGACCGTGATAGTCACTGCTCCCCCTGATACTGTAACACCCCGTGACAGTCACTGCTCCAGCTGATACTGTAACACACCGTGACAATCACTGCTCCCGCTGATACTGTAACACGCCATGACAGTCACAGCTCCACCTGATACTGTAACACACCGTGACAGTCACTGCTCCACCCGATACTGTAACAGACCGTGATAGTCACTGCTCCCCCTGATACTGTAACACACCGTGACAGTCACTGCTCCAGCTGATACTGTAACACACCGTGACAATCACTGCTCCCGCTGATACTGTAACACGCCATGACAGTCACTGCTCCACCTGATACTGTAACACACCGTGACAGTCACTGCTCCCCCTGATACTGTAACACACTGTGACAGTCACTGCTCCCCCTGACACTGTAACACCCCGTGACAGTCACTGCTCCCCCGATTCGGTAAGACCCCGTGACAGTCACTGCTCCCCCCGATATTGTAACACCCCGTGACAGTCACTGCTCCCCCTGATACTGTAACACCCCGTGACAGTCACTGCTCCCCCTGATACTGTAACACCCCATGACAGTCACTGCTCCCCCTCACACTGTAACAGACCGTGACAGTCACTGATCCACGTGATACTGTAACACACCGTGACAGTCACTGCTCCCCCTGATACTGTAACACCCCGTGACAGTCACTGGTCCCCCTGATACTGTAACACACTGTGACAGTCACTGCTCCCCCTGATACTGTAACACACCGTGACAGTCACTGCTCCCCAGATACTGTAACACACCATGAGAGTCGTGCTCCCCCTGATACTGTAACACACCGTAACAGTCACTGCTCCCCCTGATACTGTAACACACCATGACAGTCACTGCTCCCCCTGATACTGTAACACACTGTGACAGTCACTGCTCCCCCTGATACTCTAATGAACCGTGACAGTCACTGCTCCCCCGATACTGTAACACACCGTGACAGTCACTGCTCCCCCTGATACTGTAACACACCGTGACAGTCACTGCTCCCCCTGATTCTGTAACACCCCGTGATAGTCAATGCTCCCCCGATATTGTAACACACCGTGACCGACACTGCTCCCCCTGATATTGTAACACACCGTGACAGTCAGTGCTCCACCTGATACTGTAACACACCGTGACAGTCACTGCTCCCCCTGATACTGTAACACACCGTGACAGTCACTGGTCCCCCTGATACTGTAACACACTGTGACAGTCACTGCTCCCCCTGATACTGTAACACACCGTGACAGTCACTGCTCCACCTGATTCTGTAACACACGGTGACAGTCACTGCTCCCCCGATACTGTAACACCCCGTGATAGTCAATGCTCCCCCGATATTGTAACACACCGTGACAGACACTGCTCCCCCTGATATTGTAACACACCGTGACAGTCAGTGCTCCCCCTGATACTGGAACACTCCGTGACAATCACTGCTCCCCCTGATACTGAAACACCTCGTGACAGACACTGCTCCCCCTGATATTGTAACATACTGTGACAGTCACTGCTCCCCCTGAAACTGTAACACACCGTGACAGTCAATGCTCCCCCTAATACTGTAACACACCGTGACAGTCACTGCTCCCCCTGATACTGTAACACACCGTGACAGTCACTGCTCTAACCTGATACTGTAACACACCGTGACAGTCACTGCTCCCCCGATACTGTAAAACACCGTGACAGTCACTGCTCCCCCTGATACTGTAACACATTGTGACAGTCACTGCTCCCTAGATACTGTAATGCACCGTGACAGTCACTGCTCCCCCCGATACCTAACACATTGTGACAGTCACTGCTCCCCCAGATACTGTAATGCACCGTGACAGTCACAGCTCCCCCGATACTGTAACACACCGTGACAGTCAATGCTCCCCCTGATACTGTAACACACCGTGACAGTCACTGCTCCCCCTGATACTGTAACACACCGTGACAGTCACTGTTTCCCCCGATACTGTAACACACCGTGACAGTTACTGAACCCCCTGATACTGCAACACCCCATGACAGTCACTGCTCCCCCCGACAATGTAACACACCGTTACTGTCACTGCTCCCCCTGATACTGTAACACACTGTGACAGTCACTGCTCCCCCTGATACTGTAACACACCGTGGCCGTCACTGATCCCCCTGATACTGTAACACACCGAGAATGTCACTGCTCCCCCGGATACTGTAACACACCTTGACAGTCATTGCTCCCCCTGATACTGTAACACACCGTGACAGTCACTGCTCCCCCTGATACTGTAACACACCGTGACAGTCACTGCTCTAACCTGGTACTATAACACACCGTGACAGTCACTGCTCCCCCAATACTGTAACACACCGTGACAGTCACTGCTCCCCCTCATACTGTAACACACCGTGACAGCCACTGCTCCCGCTGATACTGTAACACACCGTGAGAGTCACTGCTCCCCCTGATACTGTAACACAATGTGACAGTCACTGCTCCCCCAGATACTGTAACACACCGTGACAGTCACTACTCCCCCTGATACTGTAACACCCCGTGACAGTCACTGCACCCACTGATACTGTAACACCCCGTGACAGTCACTGCTCACCCTGACACTATAAAATCCCATGACAGTCACTGCTCCCCCTGATACTGTAAAACACTGTGACAGTCACTGCTCCTCCTGATACTGTAACACCCCGTGACAGTCACTGCTTCCACTGATACTGTAACACACTGTGACAGTCACTGCTCCCCCCTGATACAGTAACACACCGTGACAGTCACTGCTCCCCCTGATACTGTAACACACTGTGACAGTCACTGCTCCCCCTGATACTGTAACACACCGTGAAGTCACTGCTCCACTGATACTGTAACACACCGTGACAGTCACTGCTCAACCAGATACTGTAACACACCGTGACAGTCACTGCTCCCCCTGATACTGTAACACACCGTGACAGTCACTGATCCCCGATACTGTAACACACCGTGACAATCACTGCTCTAACCTGATACTATAACACACCGTGACAGTCACTGCTCCCCCAATACTGTAACACACCATGACAGTCACTGCTCCCTCCGATACTGTCACACGCCGTGACAGTCACTGCTCCCCCTCATACTGTAACACACCGTGACAGCCACTGCTCCCCCTGATACTTTAACACACCGTGAGAGTCACTGCTCCCCCTGAAACTGTAACACAATGTGACAGTCACTGCTCCCGCTGATACTGTAACACACCGTGACAGTCACTACTCCCCCTGATACTGTAACACACCGTGACAGTCACTGCTCCCCCCGATACTGTAACACACTGTGACAGTCACTGCTCCCCCTGATACTGTAACACCCCGTGACAGTCACTGCTCCCCCTGATACTGTAACACACCGTGACAGTCACTGCTCCACTGAAACTGTAACACACCGTGACAGTCACTGCTTCCACTGATACTGTAACACACTGTGACAGTCACTGCTCCCCCTGATACTGTAACACACCGTGACAGTCACTGCTCCACTGAAACTGTAACACACCGTGACAGTCACTGCTCAACCAGATACTGCAACACACCGTGACAGTCACTGCTCCCCAGATACTGTAACACACCATGACAGTCGTGCTCCCCCTGATACTGTAACACACCGTAACAGTCACTGCTCCCCCTGATACTGTAACACACCATGACAGTCACTGCTCCCCCTGATACTGTAACACACTGTGACAGTCACTGCTCCCCCTGATACTCTAACGAACTGTGACAGTCACTGCTCCCCCGATACTGTAACACACCGTGACAGTCACTGCTCCCCCTGATACTTTAACACACAGTGCCAGTCACTGCACCCACTGATACTGTAACACACCGTGACAGTCACTGTTTCCGCCGATACCGTAACACACCGTGACAGTTACTGAACCCCCTGATACTGCAACACCCCGTGACAGTCACTGCTCCGCCCAACACTGTAACATCCTGTGACAGTCACTGCTCCCCCTGATACTGTAACACACGGTGACAGTCACTGCTCCCACTGATACTGTAATACACTGTGACAGTCACTGCTCCCCCTGATACTGTAACACACCGTGACAGTCACTGCTCCCCCAGATACTGGAACACATCGTGACATTCACTGCTCCCCCGATACTGTAACACACCGTGACAGTCACTGCTCCCCCTGATACTGTAACACACGGTGACAGTCCCTGCTCCCCCTGATACTGTAACACACCGTGACAGTCACTACTCCCCCGACACTGTAACACACCATGACAGTCACTGCTCCCCCGATACTGTAACACACCGCGACAGTCACTGTTCCCCTGATACTGTAACACACCGTGACAGTCACTGCTCCCCCTGATACTGTAACACACCATGACAGTCACTGCGCCCCCCTGATACTGTAACACACCGTGACAGGCACTGCTCCCCCTGATATTGTAACACACCGTGACAGTCACTGTTCACCTGATATTTTAACACACCGTGACAGTCACTGCTCCCCCTGATACTGTAACACCCCGTGACAGCCACTGCTCCCCCAGATACTGGAACACATCGTGACATTCACTGCTCCCCCTGATACTGTAACACACTGTGACAGTCACTGCTCCCCCTGATACTGTAACACACCGTGACAGTCACTGTTCACCTGATATTTTAACACACCGTGACAGTCACTGCTTCCTGATATTGTAACACACCGTGACAGTCACTGCTCCCCCGATACTGCAACACCCCGTGACAGTCACTGCTCCCCCTGATACTGTAACACACCGTAACAGTCACTGCTCCCCCTGATACTGTAACACACCGTGACAGTCACTGCTCCCCCAGATACTGGAACACATCGTGACATTCACTGCTCCCCCGATACTGTAACACACCGTGACAGTCACTGCTCCCCCTGATACTGTAACACACGGTGACAGTCACTGCTCCCCCTGATACTGTAACACATCATGACAGTCACTGCTCCCCCTGATACTGTAACACATCGTGACATTCACTGCTCCCCCGATACTGTAACACACCGTGACAGTGACTGCTCCCCCTGATACTGTAACACACCATGACAGTCACTGCTCCCCAAGATACTGGAACACCCCGTGACAGTCACTACTCCCCCGACACTGTAACACACCGTGACAGTCACTGCTCCCCCGATTCTGTAACACACCGTGACAGTCACTGTTCCCGTGATACTGTAACACACCATGACAGTCACTGCTCCCCCCGGTACTGTAACACTTCGTGAGAGTCACTGCTCCACCTGATACTGTAACACCCCGTGACAGTCACTGCTCCCCCTGATACTGTAACACCCCGTGACAGTCACTGCTCCACCTGATAATGTAACACACCGTGACAGTCACAATTCCCCCACATACTGCAACACATCGTGACATTCACTGCTCCCCCTGATACTGCAACACACCGTGACAGTCACTGCTCCACTGATACTATAACACACTGTGACAGTCACTGCTCCCCCTGATACTGTAACACACCGTGACAGTCGTGCTCCCCCTGATACTGTAACACACCGTAACAGTCACTGCTCCCCTGATACTGTAACACACCGTGACAGTCACTGCTCCTCCTGATACAGTAACACACTGTGACAGTCACTGCTCCCCCTGATATTGTAACACACCGTGACAATCACTGCTCCCCCTGATACTGTAACACACCGTGACAGTCACTGCTCCTCCTGATACTGTAACACACCATGACAGTCACTGCTCCCCCTGATAATGTAACACACCGTGACAGTCACTGCTCCCCCTGATAATGTAACACACCGTGACAGTCACTGCTCCCCCTGATAATGTAACACACCGTGACAGTCACTGCTCCCCCTGATAATGTAACACACCGTGACAGTCACTGCTCCCCCTGATAATGTAACACACCGTGACAGTCACTGCTCCCCCTGATACTGTAACACCCCGTGACAGTCACTGCTCC
>NW_025210181.1:9506-18659 GCF_004010195.1 Chiloscyllium plagiosum
ACAGTCACTGCTCCCCGATACTGTAACACACTGTGACAGTCACTGCTCACCCTGATACTGTAACACACCGTGACAGTGATACTGTAACACACTGTTACAGTCACTGCTCCCCGATACTGTAACACACTGTGACAGTCACTGCTCACCCTGATACTGTAACACACCGTGACAGTCACTGCTCACGCTGATACTCTAACTCACCGTGACAGTGATACAGTAACACATCGTGACAGTCACGGCTCCCCCGATACTGTAATAAACTGTGACACTCAGCTCTCCCCCTGATACTGTAACACACTGTGACAGTCACTGCTCACCCTGATACTGTAACACACCGTGACAGTGATACTGTAACACACTGTTACAGTCACTGCTCCCCGATACTGTAACACACTGTGACAGTCACTGCTCCCCCCGATACTGTAACTCACCGTGACAGCCACTGCCCCCTTGATACTGTAACACCCCGTGACAGTCACTGCTCCCCGATACTGTAACACACCGTGACAGTCACTGCTCCCCTAATACTGTTCCACCCCGTGACAGGCACTGCTTCCTGATACTGCAACACACCGTGACAGTCACTGCTTCCTGATACTGTAACACACCGTGACAGTCACTGCTCCCCCCGATGCTGTAACACAACTTGACAGTCACTGCTCCCCCTAATACTGTAACACAAGATGAAGTCACTGCTTCCCCCTGATACAGTAACACACCGTGACATTCACTGCTCCCCGATACTGTCACACACCGTGACAGTCACAGCTCCCACGATACTGTAACACACCGTGACTGTCACTGCTCCCCCGATACTGTAACACATCATGACAGTCACTGCTCACCCTGACGCTGTAACACACCGTGACAGTCACTTCTCCACTAACAATGTAACAGACCGTGAGAGTCACTGCTCCCCCTGATGCTGTAACACACCGTGACAGTCACTGCTCACGCTGATACTCTAACACACCGTGACAGTGATACAGTAACACATCGTGACAGTCACAGCTCCCCCGATACTGTAATAAACTGTGACACTCAGCTCTCCCCCTGATACTGTAACACACCGTTACAGTCACTTCTCCACTAACAATGTAACTGACCGTGACAGTCACTGTTCTCCCTGATAGTGTAACACACCATGACAGTCACTACTCCACCTGATACTGCAACACACCATGACAGTCACTGCTCCCCCCGATACTGTAACTCACCGTGACAGTCACTGCCCCCTTGATACTGTAACACACCGTGACAGTCACTGCTCCCCGATACTGTAACACACCGTGACAGTCACTGATCCCTCTGATACTGTAACACCCCGTGACAGTCACTGCTCCCCGATACTGTAACACTTCATGACAGTCACTGCTCCCCCAATACTGTAACACACCGTGACAGTCACTGCTCACCCGATACTGTAACACATCATGACAGTCACTGGTACCCCTGATGCTGCAACACACCGTGACATTCACTGCTCCCCCTGATACTGTAACACACCGTGACAGTCACTGCACCCCCTGATACTGTAACACAGCATGACAGTCACTGCTCCCCCTGATACTATAACACACCGTGACAGTCACTGCTCCCCCGATACAGTAACACACCATGACAATCACTGTTCCCCTGATACTTGAACATACCGTGACAGTCACTGCTTCCCGATACTGTAACACACCATGACAGTCACTGCTCCCCCTGATACTGTAACACGCCGTGACAGTTACTGCTCCCCCTGATACTGTAACACACCGTGACAGTCACTGCTCCCCCTGATACAGTAACACAGCATGACAGTCACTACTCCCCCGATACTGTAACACACCGTGACAGTCACTGCTCCCCCAGATACTGGAACACACCGTGACAGTCACTGCTCCCCCTGATATTGTAACACACCGTGACAGTCACTGTTCACCTGATACTTTAACACACCGTGACAGTCACTGCTTCCTGATACTGTAACATACCGTGACAGTCACTGCTCCCCCTGATACTGTAACACACCATGACAATCACTGCTCCCCCTGATGCTGTAACACACCGTGACAGTTACTGCTCCCCCTGATACTGTAACACACCGTGACAGTCACTGCTCCCCCCGATACTGTAACACAGCGTGACAGTCACTACTCCCCCTGATACTGTAACACACCGTGACAGTCACTGCTCCCCCTGAAATTGTAACACACTGTGACAGTCACAGCTCCCCCTGATACTTTAACACACCGTGACAGTCACTGCTCCCCCGATACTGTAACATACCGTGACAGTCACTGCTCCCCCTGAAACTGTAACACACCGTGACAGTCACTGCTCCCCCAGATACTGCAACACACCGTGACAGTCACTGCTCCCCCGATACTGTAACACACCGTGACAGTCACTGCTCCCCCGATACTGTAACACACCGTGACAGTCACTGCTCCCCCTGAAACTGTAACACACCGTGACAGTCACTGCTCCCCCAGATACTGCAACACACCGTGACAGTCACTGCTCCCTGATACTGTAACACACCATGACTGTCACTGCTTCCTGATAATGTAACACACTGTGACAGTCACTGCTGCCACATATACTGCAACAAAACGTGACATCACTGCTCCCCCCCGATACTGTAACACACCGTGACTGTCACTGCTCGCCCTGATACTGTAACACACCGTGACAGTCACTGCTTCCCCTGATACTGTAACACACCATGACAGTCACTGCTCCCCCTGATACTGTGACACACCGTGACAGTCACTGCTCCCCTAATACTGTAACGCACCGTGACAGTCACTGCTTCCTGATACTGTAACACACCATGACTGTCACTGCTTCCTGATACTGCAACACACCGTGACAGTCACTGCTTCCTGATACTGTAACACACCATGACTGTCACTGCTTCCTGATACTGTAACACACCGTGACAGTCACTGCTTCCTGATACTGTAACACCCCGTGACAGCCACTGCTTCCTGATACTGCAACACACCGTGACAGTCACTGCTTCCCGATACTGTACCTCACCGTGACAGTCACTGCTCCCCCTGATACTGTAACACACCGTGCCAGTTACTGCTCCCCCTGATACTGTAACACACCGTGACAGTCACTGCTCCCCCGATACAGTAACACAGCATGACAGTCACTACTCCCCCGATACTGTAACACACCGTGACAGTCACTGCTCCCCCTGATATTGTAACACACCGTGACAGTCACAGTTCACCTGATATTTTAACACACCGTGACAGTTACTGCTTCCTGATACTGTAACACACAGTGACAGTCACTGCTCCCCCTGATACTGTAACACACCTTGACAGTCACTGCTCCCCCTGACACTGTAACACACGGTGACAGTCAGTGCTCCCCCAGATACTGTAACACACCGTGACAGTCACTGCTCCCCCTGATACTGAAACACACCGTGATAGTCACTGCTCCCCCTGATATTGTAACACACCGTGACAGTCACTGTTCACCTGATACTTTAACACACCGTGACAGTCACTGCTTCCTGATACTGTAACATACCGTGACAGTCACTGCTCCCCCTGATATTGTAACACACCGTGACAGTCACAGCTCCCCTGATACTTTAACACACCGTGACAGTCACTGCTCCCCCGATACTGTAACATACCGTGACAGTCACTGCTCCCCCTGATACTGTAACACACCATGACAGTCACTGCTCCCCCAGATACTGCAACACACCGTGACAGTCACTGCTCCCCCTATACTGTAACACACCGTGACAGTCACTGCTCCCCCGATACTGTAACACACCGTGACAGTCACTGCTCCCCCTGATAATGTAACACACCGTGACAGTCACTGCTGCCACATATACTGCAACAAAACGTGACATCACTGCTCCCCCCTGATACTGTAACACACCGTGACTGTCACTGCTCGCCCTGACACTGTAACACACCATGACAGTCACTGCTTCCCCTGATACTGTAACACACCATGACAGTCACTGCTCCCCCTGATACTGTGACACACCGTGACAGTCACTGCTCCCCTAATACTGTAACACACCGTGACAGTCACTGCTTCCTGATACTGTAACACACCATGACTGTCACTGCTCCCCCAATACTGTAACACCCCGTGACAGCCACTGCTTCCTGATACTGCAACACACCGTGACAGTCACTGCTTCCTGATACTGTAACACAACTTGACAGTGACTGCTCCCCCTAATACTGTAACACAAGATGAAGTCACTGCTTCCCCCTGATACAGTAACACACCATGACATTCACTGCTCCCCCAATACTGTCACACACCATGACAGTCACAGCTCCCACGATACTGTAACACACCATGACAGTCACTGCTCCCCCTAATGCTGTAACACACCGTGACAGTCACTGCTCACGCTGATACTCTAACACACCGTGACAGTGATACTGTAACACATCGTGTCAGTCACGGCTCCCCCTGATACTGTAATACACTGTGACACTCAGCTCTCCCCTGATACTGTAACACACTGTGACAGTCACTGCTCCCCCTGATACTGTAACACACCGTGACAGTCACATCTCCCCTAACAATGTAACAGACCATGAGAGTCACTGCTCCCCCTGATGCTGTAACACACCGTGACAGTCACTGCTCCCCCTGATACTGTAACATACCATGACAGTCACTGCTCCCCTGATACTGTAACACACCGTGACAGTCACTGCTCCCCCTGATACTGTAACACACCGTGACAGGCACTGCTCCCCCTGATACTGTGACACACCATGACAGTCATTGCTCGCCTGATACTTTAACACACCATGACAGTCACTGCTCCCCCGATAATGTAACACACCGTGACAGTCACTGCTCCCCCTGATAATGTAACACACCGTGACAGGCACTGCTCCCCCTGATACTGTGACACACCATGACAGTCATTGCTCGCCTGATACTTTAACACACCATGACAGTCACTGCACCCCCTGATACTATAACACACTGTTACAGTCACTGCTCCCCGATACTGTAACACACCGTGGCAGTCACTGCTCCTGCTATACTGTAAACCCCATGACAGTCACTGCTCCCCTGATACTGTAACACACCGTGACAGTCACTGCTCCCGCTATACTGTAAACCCCATGACAGTCACTGCTCCCCTGGTACTGTAACACCCCGTGACAGTCACTGCACCCCCTGATACTATAACACACCGTGACAGTCTCTGCTCCACCCGATACTGTAACACACAGTGACAGTCACTGCTCCCCCTGATACTGTTACACCCCGTGACAGTCACAGCTCCCCCGATACTGTAACACACCGTGACAGTCACTTCTCCCCTGATACTGTAACACACCGTTGCAATCACTGCTCCCCTGATACTGTAACACACCGTGACAGTCACTGCTACCCCTGATACTGTAACACACCGTGACATTCACTGCTTCCCCTGATACTATAACACACCGTGACAGTCATTGCTTCCCCCGATACACTACCACACCGTGACAGTCACTGCTCCCCCTGATACTGTAACACACCGTGACTGTCACTGCTCCCGCTGATACTGTAACACCCCGTGACAGTCACTGCTCCCCCTGCTACTGTAACACACCGTGACAGTTACCGCTCCTCCCTGATACTGTAACATACCATGACAGTCACTGCTCCACCTGATACTGTAACACACCGTGACAGTCACTGCTCCCTGATACTGTAACACACTGTGACAGTGATTGCTCCCCCTGATACTGTAACACACTGTGACAGTCACTGCTCCCCCTGATACTGTAACACACCGTGACAGTCACTGCTCCCCCTGATACTGTAACACACTGTGACAGTCACTGCTCCCCTGATACTGTAACACACCGTGACAGTCACTGCTCCCCTGATACTTTAACACACTGTGACAGTCACTGCTCCCCCTAATACTGTAACACACCATGACAGTCACTGCTCCCCTGATAATGTAACACACCGTGACAGTCACTGCTCCCCCGATAATGTAACACACCGTGACAGTCACTGCTCCCCCTGATACTGTAACACAACATGACAGTCACTGCTCCTCCTGATACTGTAACACACTGTGACAGTCACTGCACCCCCTGATACTGTAACACACCGTGACAGTCACTGCTCCCCCTGATCTTGTAACACACCGTGACTGTCACTGCTACCCCTGATACTTTAACACACCGTGACAGTCACTGCTCCCCCTAATACTGTAACACACCATGACAGTCACTGCTCCCCTGATACTGTAACACACCGTGACAGTCACTGCTCCCCTTGATACTGTAACACACCGTGACTGTCACTGCTCCCCCTGATACTGTAACACACCGTGACAGTCACTGTTCCCCCTAATACTGTAACACACCGTGACAGTCACTGCTCCCCCTGATCTTGTAACACACCGTGACAGTCACTGCTACCCCTGATACTTTAACACACCGTGACTGTCACTGCTCCCCCTGACAGTGAGTGCTCGCTGTGACATTGTTACAGATGGTGTCAGTCAGTGACACAAGCTGATTTGATCCTGTGAATTCTCATGTTGCCCGCGAGCTGTTGCAGGAACTGCCGTCTGTGTGTGAAGTTTCCTTGCTGTGAAGCCTGCCTTATAGTAACGCTCCCAGGACGTCTGATCCCAATGCCTGTCATTTCAGCTTGTGTCTGGTTGACGGGATGTGCCTTTGGTGTCTATTTGCGAACCCTGGCTCCGTGCTCAGTCGGAAGCTTTGGGTTCGGTGTCTGAGACTGAGTCCCACAGCTTGCTGGGTTGTGCTGGTATCTCTGACTCCCTGCCCCATCCAGTTTCACAGCCTGACTCTCCTGAATGGTGGCTGAGCAGGAAAGGGTGAGGACACCGATTGATATCGAGGTGTCAAATTCCCCGTGAACGTTCACATGAGAACAAGTCCTTTAGGGTCCACTTGGGCTAATTGTCATGCACCCTCAGACAGAGGTCTGTGTGGACTGTTTGGTGAGCAGGACCCCTGTGGCTGAAACGGAAATCCTCCAACGCTGCAGGAGATGATTCAAACCCAATTCAACAATGTCTGCGCCGCTCCCCACTCAGGGGGCCGCCAGGTCAACGCTGGTGGTTCCCAGGTCACGGTGCTACAGGTGAAGTCTCAAACCAAAGACTGCCTTTCTGCTCCTTGCCTCTCTCGAGCACAGAGTGATTTTGCTGTCTGACTGACAATAAGACTCTCCCTCTGCTACCTCTTCCTGTCAAGCAGCAACCACCATCTCTCAGTTTTGCCCGTCCTCATTAGGCCAAGCCACACCATGTTCGAGAGGGACAGACTCCAGGCAGCACCACCCCATGGCCTCCGGCCCACTGCCTACAGCTCCAGACCAGCAGGAAATCTTCACCGGCCAGGCCCCGGGAGGTCAGGGGATTCAGACAGAATGGGAAACAATATCGAAGGTACTGCCAAGGCCCAGCGGGAGGGAGCAGCAGGAGAGGCAGGCACTAGCTGTTGTAGGGATCTGTCTTCACCGCATTACAGTACATGGTCAGGGCTAAGGTCAAGCCCAGGAGCTGCAGGGAATGAGAGAAAGAAGGTTATTCCTGATCAGACAGTCACCCAGACAACACAGGCACGCAAAGAGAAAAGGCAGCAGGGGGCGGGGAATATAGAGCAGGATACGGGGATTACAGAGCGGGATACGGAGTGGGGGATACAGAGATTACAGAGCGGGATACGGAGAGGAGGGTACCGAGATTACAGAGTGGGATACGGAGAGGGGGATACGGGGATTACAGAGCGGGATATGGAGAGGGGGATACGGAGATTACAGAGCGGGATACGGAGAGGGGGATACGGAGATTACAGAACGGGATATGGAGAGGGGAATACAGAGATTACAAAGTGGGATATTGAGAGGGCGAAATGGAGATTACAGAGCAGGATATGTAGAGGGGGATACGGAGATTACAGAACAGGATATGGAGAGGGGAATACAGAAATTACAGAGTGGGATATTGAGAGGACGAAATGGAGATTACAGAGCAGGATATGGAGAGGGGGATACGGAAATTACAGAGTGGGATACGGAAAGGGAGATACGGGGATTACAGAGCGAGATAAGGAGTGGGGGTCACAGTGATTACAGAGCAGGATGTGGAGAGTGGGATATGGAGATTACAGAGCGGGATACGGAAAGGGAGGTACGGAGATTACAGAGTGGGATACGGAGATGGGGTCACAGAGATTACAGAGAGGGAGATGGAGAAGGGTATATGGAGATTACAGAGCGGGATATGGAGTGGAGGGCTAAGGTCAAGCCCAGGAGCTGCAGGGAATGAGAGAAAGAAGGTTATTCCTGATCAGACAGTCACCCAGACAACACAGGCACGCAAAGAGAAAAGGCAGCAGGGGGCGGGGAATATAGAGCAGGATACGGGGATTACAGAGCGGGATACGGAGTGGGGAATACAGAGATTACAGAGCGGGATACGGAGAGGGGGTTATGGAGATTACAGAGCTAGATACAGAGAGGGGAATACAGAGATGACAGAGCGGGATATGGAGAGGGGGATATGGAGTTACACAGCGGGATATAGAGAGGGGGATATGGAGATTACAGAGCGGGATATGGAGAGGGGGATACGGAGATTACAGAGCGGGATACGGAGAGGGGGATATAGAGATTACAGAGTGGGATATGGAGAGGTGGAATACAGAGATTACAATGCGGGATACGGAGAGGAGGATACGGATTTTACAGAGCGGGATATGGAGAGGGGGATACGGAGATTACAGTGCAGAATACAGAGAGGGGGATACAGAGATTAAAGAGCGGGATATGGACAGGAGGATATGGAAATTACAGAGGGGGATATGGAGAGGGGGATACGGATATTACAGAGCGAGATACAGAGAGGTGAATACAGAGATTACAGAGCAGAATATGGAGAGTGGAATACAGAGATTACAGAGCGGGATACGGAGGGGGGATACGGTGATTACAGAGCAGGATACGGAAAGGGAGTCACAGAGATTACACAGGGGGATATAGAGATTACAGAGAGAGATACAGAGAGGGGAAAACAAAGATTACAGAGAGGGTGAAATGGAGATTCCAGAGCGGGATATGGAGAGATGGAAACAGAGATTACTGAGGGGGATATGGAGAGGGGGAAAC
>NW_025210182.1:0-344 GCF_004010195.1 Chiloscyllium plagiosum
AATTTAACTTGGCTTTCTTGAAGCCAGGAAAGATTGAGTTTCTAAGAACAAAGAGAACAAAGAAAATTTACAGCCCAGGAACAGGCCCTTCAGCCCTCCAAGCCTGAGCCGATCCAAATGTACTGTCTAAACCTGTCAGTCAATTCCTAAGCATCTGTATTCCTCTAATCCCCACCTACTCATGCATTTATCCAGACGCATCTTAAATGAATCTACCATGCCTGCCTCTACCACCTCTGCTGGCAACGCGTTCCAGGCACCCACCACCCTCTGTGTAAAGTAATTGCCGCGTGTATCCCCCTTAAACTTTCTACCTCTCACCTTGAAAGCGTGACCTCTCGTTA
>NW_025210182.1:5430-18661 GCF_004010195.1 Chiloscyllium plagiosum
TCAAATAAATGTTCTTTTCCTCACTGCTACCCTGTGTCCTTTTCCTGAGCCTGCTGTTCCAATAATCTATGGTCCATGTTGTAAAAGCTGAGACATGAGAAATGATCTCACAACCACGGTATCGAAATGGAATGATTGGTTTGAAAGTGAGGACGTGGTTCTTATATGTTGGGACAGAGGCGCATGAAATGCCAAAGCTGGTAGTGTTCCTGGTCAAGCGGGGAGGAAGGGCATATTTGTCTCCGTTTATTAGATTATTAAGAAACAACAGCAGCATTAACCCGCACTGCAGATTGGCTCAGCGGAAGCCTGCTGGAGTCTTAAGCGAGAGGTCGATTAATTGAAAGCATTCTCTGAAAATTTCCTTAGCAATGCGCTGTTTTGTCACTTTGACAGTAAGAGCTGTTTTTGATCACATCGTCTCCAAATCAGCCTTTTGCTCCCAGTAAACACTCCAATCCAGCGTATATCTTTTATTCCAACAGAGCCACATGTCACATTCGAATTCCCTCTGTGATAATTGGAATTGACAATGTCATTCGCTGAGATGTAGCAATGTAGCATGAAGTTGGTCGTGTAGGGAACACAGAAGAACAGAGAAAACAGAAAATGTACAGCCCAAGAACAGACCCTTTGGACGTCGAAACCTGAGCTGATCCACTGTCAAAACCTATTACCCAATTCCAAACCATCTGTATCCTTCTGCACCCCATCTACTCATGCATCTGTCCAGAGGCACCTGAAATGAATCTACCGTGCTTGCCTCTACTACCTCTGCTGGCAACACTCTCCAAGTACTTACCACCCTCTGTGTAAAATACTTCCAACGTCGAACTCTCTTAAACTTTTCACCTCTCACCTTGAATGTGTGACATCTCATTACTGAATCCCTCACCTTGGGAAGAAGGTTATCTCTATCCACCCTGGCTATACCCTTCATGATTTTGTAGATGTCAATCAGGTCCCACTCAATCTTGTTTTCTTTAATGAAAACAAACATTACCTCGTCAACCTCTCTTCAGAGCTAGCACCTTCCATACCAGACAGCACCCTCATAAACCTTCTCTGCACTCTTTCTTAAACGTGCACATCGTTTTGGAACTTTAGCGACCAGAACAGTACGCAACATTCTAAATGCAGTTGAACCAAAATCTTGTACAATTTTAGCATGCAGGCTCTTATGCTCAATGCACCGTCCAGTGAAGGCCAGAACGTCATATGCCTTCTTGTCCACTCAATCCACCTGTGCAGCTACATGTAGGGTACAAAGGATCTGAACTCCCAGATCGCTCTGCTCATCAACTTTTCCCAAGGCTCTTCCGTTTACAGTATACTTCGCTCGAGAATTAGACTTCCCAAAATGCATTACCGCACATTTGCCTGGATTCAACTCCATCTGCCAATTCTCTGCTCAACTCTGCTGTCTATCTTTATGCTCCTTCATTCTTTGACAGTCCCCTATGCTTTCTGCTACTCCATCAATCTTCGTGTCATCTGCAAAAGTAATGGCGATATTTGGGCTAGCACCCCTTGGAGAATGGAGCATGGCAGCTGCTGGTAATTAGATTTGATGAATAAAATCTGGCATATAAACCCACTCAGAGGAAGAGTGACAAAAAGTTTTAATTTGCTGAAAACCCATTCTTTCATTTCCCTGCAAACGAGAAATCTACCGTCCTTAACAAGACCAGCAAATATATGTCTCCAGTCGCACAATAGTACGGTTCACCCATAAATTCCTTCTGACTCAGATCAAGGAGAGTTAAGGATGCACAACAAGTGCTGTTCAGACTATGATGGCCACACTCCGCGGGAGAATAAGGAAGGATAAAAAAGACACATGGATGACGGGGATAATTGGGATTCAAATTCAACTGCTTATCTAAACTAAACAGACACAAGGATACCCACGCCGCAATGAAGTCAGGTCCATGTGGGCGGGGTCTGCAGGAAGGGATTCAATTACCCGCTGAAGTGTAAGCTCACTTGCTCAGTCACAACTTGGACAGGTCATTCACCACTACATGTGAGAAGGAATCAGTCAGGAGACCAACCTGCAGAGTCACCATCAGGTTTACAAATGACAGCAAGGGTCGGATTCTGCTGTTATTTCAGGTATTCATCCCATCCAAAAATGAACCATGTTTGGATGCCTGTTTCCAGTGGAGTACCACTGTTTCCTGATGTAGATCAATCATTCAAACTTAGTTGTAGGTGTCATGGTTTAGAAGTTTACAGAAGATACAACAATTTGTTATGTCGTTGACTATGATGAATAATGTCAGGGACCGCAGGGATATAACAATCAGATAGAAAGGAAACATGGCGAATGTAATTGAATCCAGAAAAATAAGTGCTAATGAATGTGGGGAGTTGAAACAATAACAGTGAGGATTTTGAGTGGTGTACAGGACCAAAGAGATCTTGGACTGGACATTCACAGATCTCTGAAGATTGTTGGACAGGGAGATCAGTTGTTCGAGAGGGTTTTTGGATATTTCTATTGTTGACCACAGGCTGAGGATGATGTTCGATATTTAGCAAGCGCCGCTTTAGGAAACAACTAAAGGAATGTGCACAAGTCTGGTCAATGCAATAGTCAAATTTTAAAAGAATGCATGGTAAAAGATGCAGGGCTGAAGTATAACTGTTTGCCCATCAAGACTACTTCATCACTCAATGAATTTACCACTGATTCCTCTCCAAGTCATGCTGTATGTGCCTTGGAGGATAATTTGCACACGGTGACGTTTCAGTGCATCTTCAACATTGTATTTTAGTCGGTAAAGTTTTTGAACATTGAAGGTTCTGTCAACAAAACCTGGATGACGTACTCCAGTGAATCTTCTAGGTGGTGCACTGCTACAATTGTGCCTTAGCAGTTAAGGGAATAAATATTCAAGTATTGAAAAATGTACAGTTAAGTGACTGCATTGTCGTGGACGGTGTCCAGTTCTTTCAGTGGTATTGAAGCTGCACCCACCTCGGCAAATATAGAGAGTTCTGTTAAACATCTAATTTGTGCATTGTGGACAACGTAGATTTCACGGAGACGAGATTTGAGTTAATAATCAAACAAAATCGACCGACGGACATGCTTTTGTAGTCAACTTCTTTATATGGGCGGTCAGGTTCCATTTCTCCTAAATACTAGCTCCCAGGACGATTACACGGAGGAATTCAGTTACAACGAAGCCATTGAATGTCAATCGAATATGATTAGATTCTCATTTGTCAGGGTTATCATTGCTGCATTTGGTCCTTCTGTGGATCAATCCGATTCTAATCACTTTCTGATTTCAAGTTCCAATTCCCATCTGCGCATTGAGTTTCAACCCGCTTTCTCGCCGAAATTTCTCCACCTGTCTTATAAATACGTAAGGACGCTGTAAGGTCCAGCAGAGATACACAAACGTGTTGCCAATTCTGTATAAAATGGAGCTTCGTGAAATGATTGGTTAGGCTGTGATTATTCTCCTTGAAACAGGGGGTGGAGGGGAACTCGACAATCACATAATAACAATTATAAACTTTCAATATTCACTGGATCTTGACAGGGTAGATACGGGCAGGTGGCCTGCCCAATGGTGTGAGGAGAGCACCAATCGACATGAACACAGAATTAGATATTGCCATTTAATTCAGAAATGATGAGTAATTTCTTTGGTCAGGGGACAGAAAGTCTATGGCATTTTTGCGGCACCCACTGTTGAGGTTGAGTTGTTGGGTATTTTCAAACTGTGCCAGACAGTTAATCAGAAAGATGAGGAAACTTTGTCGAGGTAAGTGAGCATAATGGAGTTGAAGGTTATCAGATCAACCCTCAGTTAGTTGAATGGTGGGGCAGACATATATGACTGAGTGGCATATTTCCACTTTGTTTAACATTTGGTCTAACGCCTTATTTTAATCATAAGTTCAGAATTGTGAGGGGATGGGCTGAAGTGATAGTAAACGTTTATTAAACACATCAGACAGATCAGGAACAAGGCTCATAAACTCAGGAAGAAGAAATGTGCTGTGGCCTGGGTGCAACAAATGACACTGGGCCCAGCACAGGTGGCTGTGTACTGAAGCTGTGATTGCTGAAGAAAGTTGGTGGACTTTATACAGTTGGCAAGTCAGTGATCACGCTGGATGATGGATCGTTGTACGATTCGCATACAGCAGAAATTTGTGGAAGAATGAAAGGTTCGTTTCTGCGGTTCCAATTCCGAGTGACTGTTTCAAATACTGATCAGATCATTGTGTGAAGTGGTTGGTTAAAATACTCATGAACAACCCCACTGGATAAATTTGTGCTCTTGATCTCTTTTTATCTGTTTCTCTTTCTTCAGATGTAACTTCATAGAAAGACAAGATGGAATGTGGGGTGGAAAGAAAAATGCGTTCTTTCTCATTACAACAACTTAATGTACAATTGAATGGAATGACTGCTCTCGCTCTTCATTTCGACATTAATGTGGTGTCGATTGCTCGTCAATCTCCCGTGCAGTGAAGGGCAACAACAAGATTCTAGATAAAGTGCATATCAGAGGTGTGACGTGCAAAGAAAAACTGCTGAGGTGGTTTGTGAAGTCAGCAATCAGTGTGTTAGTGCAGAGCACAACGGTATAATAACCAAATATCTTAATCGCTCGGTCTCCTCAGCACGTTGTGTGGAGCGGTGACATGTCACCCCATCAGGTTACATGCGGTGAAAGTCATGGATGAGACATTTCCAGAGCGGAATCGAATCCACACCATTGTGTTTCTGTTTTCACCAGAATTATAATAACAGCAAATTCCAATAAATAGCCATGCTGGTCAGAATAAATAGCTGTCATTGATACACCCTGAGTCAGAACTGTGTCGGAATGAAACAGAGAACAAGTCTTCTACGTCATATTCACACCTACATTTGACTCATAATTTCTTCAGTCACTTTCTCTCTCACGTGAAGAAGCAGCCATGGAGAGGGAAATAAAGGCGATGTTGTGGCTCAATGGCCTTTCTGATATGGCTGAACCTGAATTCGATTGAACTGCAAGAAATGCTGTTTTGTTCGTTTCATTTTAATTTTGCTGCAACCTGACAATGTTCAGATTTATCTCATTGGAACGATTAATGTTGTATTCAAATTTGCTCCGACTGTATTTCAGCTTAAGGAGAATACTTCTCAGAAAAGCTCGTTGCTTTGGCAGATTTCACTGAGTATTAAATGGAGCAAGCATCATGGTGTTTGTCCTCACATTTCTAACGCATGTGATTAAAGCAGAAAGACGATCTCCAAGCAACTGATCACTTCCTATTCATTATGTAATATCTTCCTATCGCAATAAAAAAAATTCCGCTCAGTTCCATTTACAATGCTTTCGGTGGAATATTATGCCAAACCTTTCGAAATTCAGAGTTTTGGAACCGAATCTTATTCAGCTGCACACCTTCACGAAATGTCTTAACATTTGTGGGCGGCACGGTAGCACAGTGGTTAGCACTGCTGCTTCACAGCGCCAGAGACCCGGGTTCAATTCCCGCCTCAGGCGACTCTCTGTGTGGAGTTTGCACATTCTCCCCGTGTCTGCGTGGGTTTCCTCCGGGTGGTCCGGTTTCCTCCCACAATCCAAAAATGTGCAGGTTCGGTGAATTGGCCACGCTAAATTGCCCGTAGTGTTAGGTGAAGGCATAAATGTAGGAGAATGGGTCTGGGTTGGTTACGCTTCGGCGGGTCGGTGTGGACTTGTTGGGCCGAAGGGCCTGTTTCCACACTGTGAGTAATCTAATCTAATCTAATTTAAAGTCAACCAACTTAGACATTGTTTCCCCGCAACTTCCAACCGAATACCCCACACCACTACTCCTTTACCTAGCCACACGCTGTCTCTCTCATTGTGAAACTTTTTCCTTGTATGTCACCAAATCTGCCTTTCCAAATATTTTGAAAAATAGATTCTCCGAGTGACAGCGATTTTGTTCTCATCATTTCTTTGTCCTTCAAAGGTTTTATCAAAGGTATTGTATGCCTGACATCGAGATGTTTACTTACTTGAAAGAGGGAATTTTCCAACTATTTACTCTGTTCAAACATTTCATAACCTGAAGAAACCCCATTAAGTCTATCTACTCTGTCCAAACATGTCATAACCGGAAAAAAACCCCACTCAGTCTTCCTTGGTTCAGGGATAACTGTTCACAATTTTCCAAGAAGACAAGTGAATAAAATCTCATCCTCAGTACACCTCGCCAGCATCGCTTCTAATGGTTTTACACCTACACCCCCATCAGCATCTTCTCTAATGGCTTTACACCCCAGTAAACACCGTTATCATCAATTCATAGAATCACAGAATCCTACAGTGCAGAAAGAGCATTTCAGTCAAGCGAGCCGGTGTTGACACTCTGAAGCGCATCTCACCCAGACCTAGCTCCCCTCCCTATTTCCTTATATTTCACATGAAGAAGGCGAGTCCCTCCCCCTTATGATTTCAAATAAACCTGTTGGAGTATAACCTGACGTCCTGTGACTTCTGACCTTATCCCCGCGTTACCCATGGCTAATTCACCTAACTTA
Source organism: Chiloscyllium plagiosum (assembly GCF_004010195.1). Lineage (NCBI taxonomy): Eukaryota > Metazoa > Chordata > Chondrichthyes > Orectolobiformes > Hemiscylliidae > Chiloscyllium > Chiloscyllium plagiosum. The sequence continues at coordinate 11,981 of NW_025210182.1, forward strand.
CTTAATTCACTCCCTGGACACGAGAGGGCAATTTAACTTTGCCAATCAACCTAACCCTCCCTCTGAACAGCAGTGCGAATTACTGACACAATGTTCCATCATATTGAGCAAATGCTGTATCATTTTTAATGGTTTTATACACTGGTAAAACTAATCAAAACAAATGAACCCAAATTCAATGTATCGAAATGCTACTCTGTCCTTTACAATTTCATTCCTGCTGCGGGAAATGTTTCTGCATTCATATTTGAATGTGTTAATGTTGTTTCTTCCTCAGCTTCCTGCTTCTAGTAAATACTTCAATCCAGTACAAGTCTGTCAAATGCTTTCCATTCCAACACAGTCACAAGGTGAAGTTTGCAGTAGTCACGTGTTTGGCCGTTCACTGACACTCTGCCTCCCTGAGAGCTGTAGTCCTTCCGCACCTGCAGTCAGGCAGCACTGTCCTTCGTGTGATATGCCCCATCGAGAATGGAAGGACAGATATCAATACCCGCACTTGGCAATGGAGCGACAGTTTTAAAACGTTTACACTGTCCCCAGTGGAAAATTGAGCCCTGTGACAGGCGGGGACGCTAACCATTATACTACCGAGAACAAGAGTGTCAGAGGAGGCCCTTCAACCAAATGTGGCCACACTTGTCAAAAACAACTGCTTAATGAACTGAATCCCATTTCACAATGCTTATCCGACAGCCTTATATGTCTTGGCATCACGAGTACAGAACTGAATATTTATTAAGCTTATAAGGGTTTCTGTTGCTCTGAAAAATGCAGAAAGTGTATTCCAAATTCCAACCACTCACTGGCTGATAAAGCTTTTTCACACATCTTCTCAAACCTTTCTGCCTATCTCCTTATGTCTCTGGCCCCTGCTAATCTATCTTTCCATCAATGGGAAACTCGTTCAGTCAACCCTGTCCATACCCTAACTCAATCATGTCGTGTCTACATCTCCATTGCACTGCGAGAAACACTTCACTCTGTCCTGCCTTTCTTCACAACTGAAACTCGTCAGCCCAAACAATATCCCGGTAAATATCTCCTGCAATTTTCTCAGTGTGATCACATCCCTGCTATAACGTGACCTGCAAAACTGCACACAACGCTCTTGCTTGAGCCTAATGAGCATTTTTTAAAATTTCTGGATTAGTATAAGGGCGATTCTGGCTAAGCAGAATTTATTACCCATTCCGAATTGCCCAAAGGGTAGTTGAGACTCAACCATATTGCTATGAGTCTGAAGTTACATGCAGGGCAGACCAAGTAAGGATAGCAAATTCCATCCTGAAATTACATCAGCGAAACATTTTTTTTCAACAATTGTCAATGGACCTATAGTAGTCATTAGATTCTTCCTTGCAGATATTTTTTGAATCCAAATTTGACAATCATGGCATGGTGGGATTCAAGCCCGAGGATCCAGACTATTATCTCGGTCTCTGGATTATCAGTCCTATGAAATTACCACAACACTAACGCAGAAAGCCTCAAAATTCATCTTTTCCAATAAAAGGTCTTTTCACCAAAACTGCCCTGGGTATTTTCCATGAGCCTGACGCTACAATTGACTCTGGTCAGTAAAAGCTGCTACATGGGGATTGATTTCACAACCGCGGTATCCAAATGGATCGATTTGTTTGAAGGTCCCGATGATGGTATTGGGGCACGTTCACCCAACAACAGTGACCGCAGCAGCAGTACAGACAGAACAGTATGAATGTGAAAGAGAGTAATTGATTGTGCATTGCCTCAGAGAAATGGGGGGAGGGACGGAAAGGAGGTTAAATGATCGTGGGAAGCAGAGAAATCTCTGATAACAGGTGTGTTTGAATCCTGATATATGAAATGCATAGATGTGAGAGAGCGGAATTTGAAGGTCAAACAATTAATTTCTTAGCATGTGTCACAAAAAAGACAACGGAGAGCACACTTAGTGCCGTGATTTGGTTTCAAATCGAGGTTGCTGTGGTCACAATGCAAAATACCGACAACCACGATCACAGCAACCACAGAACAGGATGCTTGCAAGCAGCAATAAGTATAATAGCAGTGGAAATGTTCGGAAGAACAGCAAATGTGCAATATCAGTACTCAGCGAACAGTGACAGAAATGTTGGAACTGAGAATGAGCTGAATCTTTCAGTTCGATGTCCTCAGAGGCTGTAGAGATCCCTTGAATGAGAATGTTGAAAACTGAGATTGATCGATTTCGACAAAACATCAAAGACTCGGGAGACAGTACAGGATATTGTTAAAATGTTTGCTTCAACAGCATTTTAGCTTAACATCGGCACAGCCGCCCAGATCCAACTGGAAATGGTGTGGAGCCCTTAACTTTGCAGTGGTGAGTTTAAAAGATGTTTTTGCTATTTGGATCTGTGTTTCCGACACTGGCGGTGGCAGCTACATTTGCTTGCATCCGCTCAGTATCAGTTTCTTCCACACAGTCAAGACTTCAACCTGGAGAAGATGGTGTTGGGGTAATATTTTAAACTAGTTATCCTTGGCGACTGGAACACGGAAACGGTGATGTTTAAGTTCGACGAATAAAACCTGAAATGCAAGCCTGACCTCAGGAATAGAGATAATGACTTTAATTTCCTGCAATCCCATTCAATCGTGTCCCTTATGCAGGGGATTCTACCATCTTCACCCAGTCCTGCCTACGAGAGACTGTAGAACCAGAATAAAAACATGAGCTGACCCTTAATTAAGGAATCCCCACCGTGTGGGGAAGCAGTCTAGTCGGCCCTTCCAGTCCACACATCTATCCGAAGCGCATCCCACCAGACCCCACGGTATTCCCTATCTCATAAGCCTGCATTTCCCATTGTTGATCCCTGTAACTTTCACATCTTTGGTCAGAGGGAGAAATATAAATACAAACACGCAGAGAATGTGCAGACTGCCCACAGACAGAGACCCGAGGCTGGGCTCGCACCCAGGTTTGTGGTGTAGCCAGACAGCAACGAACGAGGGGCGAATACTAAATATTGTCCTGACCAGTGATACCCACACCCTGTGTGTGAATGAGAAAGAATGAAAATACATTCACAACATGGAAAACAGAATTTGTATCGGTGTGGACATAATTTGAAAGGATCGTTCACCCAGTGTAGAAAAAAGGACGCCGATAACACAGAGAAGGGAGGGCAATGTGGGAACTGCAGGAAGGGATTCAATTAACTACAGAAATGAAAACTCATTTAATCAGTAACACTGGGGACAAGCCGTTCACCAGTCCCGTGTGTGGGAAGGGATCACTGAGCAAACAATCTCCGGACACTCCAGCAGGATTACATATCCCATCGGGTGATCGATTATGCTGTCAATGCTGCTGTTAATCCCAACCAGCTATTTGTTCCATAGCGTCTATCATAGAGTCGTACAGCATGAAAACAGGCCCGTCAGTGCAATCAATCCATGCTGAACATCCTGCCAAACTAATCTAGTGCAATCTGCCTCCTCCTGTACCCATTGAGTGGTTATAATGCCCTTGTAGTTTTATTACTTTGTTATTAAACAAAACCCCAGGTATTATTTTGGAGACAAAGGGTTCAAGTCCTGGGCATGACAGATAGTGGAGTTTGAATTCAATAAGTACCTGGAATTGAAGATTCTCGTGATGACCTGAATCAGTTGTGTGGAAAATCCCGTCTGATTCACTCATGCCAGTTCAGGAAGCAAACTGTCATATTCATCTGCTCTGACCCACAGGAGAGTCCAGATGGATAATACCGTGATTGACTTTTAAATGTCCTCTGGGAAATAACTGATGTACTAGGCATGAATAAATTAATTTTTAAAATGCCACTTTCTCATTCATGTTTGGAATCAATTGTCATTAAGTTTTGCAAACGTACCCTCATCCATCACTTCCTCAGCAAGTTAATTGCACACGTAAAACACCTTCACTAAAAAAATGCCTCACATGTCTTTTTTAAAAAAAAATCTCTCTCTTTTCATCTTAAACATATGCCCTCTCGTCTTGAAAACTCCCTCCTGGGAAAAGGCAGGTATCGTTAAGTCTAACTTGCCTCTCAATTATTCATAAACTTCTGTCAGGTCGCTGTTCAAACTCCTAACCTAGAGTGAAAACAGTGTCAACTAGGAGAAAGTGAGAACTGCAGATGAGAGATCAGAGTCGAGGGTGTTGTGCTGGGAAAGCACAGCAGGTCAGGCAGCATTTGAGGAGCAGGAGAATCGACATTTCGGGGAAGAGCCTGATGAACGACACTTGCGCGAAAAGTTTTTCTCCTACTCCTCGGATGCTGTCTTACCTGTTGTGGTTTTCCAGCACCCCAATCTCAAATCTGAAAATAGTCTCAGCCTATCCAGCCTTTCATTATAACTCAAACCTTCCACGCACGGCAACATGCGTGTATACATTTTCTGAACCTGCTCCAGCTGAATAATATCATTCCTACAACTGGGCGGCCAGAACTGGACATAATATTCCAGAAGAGGCCTCATCAATGTCCTGCAAAGCTTCAATATAACGTCCCAACTACTATACAAAAAGGACTGAACAATGAAGGGAAGTATGTTAAATGCCTTTGAATCATCTTGTCTGTAGTCAATGCAAACTACAAGGAATTATGTACCTGCATCCCTAGCTTCCGTGTTCTCCAACACTACGCAACTTGCTGTACCAAGATACAATACCTTTCATATATCCAGATTGAATTCCATATTACATTTTTCAGCCCAACGAATCATTGGAATAAGATCCTCTTGAAACTTAGATAATCTTCCTCAATGCCTTCAATTTTGTTATCGCCTGCAAACCTACGAAGCATGCCTGCAGTGAGTTCCATTGTTTTCTCATATAGATCAATGATTCATATTTACCTGTAGTGGCCGTGATTTAGCAGTGTGCAGATCATACAACAGTTAGTCATGAAATTAACCATGAGGAAGAAAGCAGCAGACTGCAGGGAGATATTAAACAATTGGAAATGAAAATGGTGAAAGCAATTCATTCCAGGCAAGTTGATGATTGTGAAGCAATTTCAAACTTCAAACCAGCCGCCCACGCTCCAGTTGTGGCACTCAGCTGTCTCAGCAAGATGCACTATAGATTGCTATAAACTGGAAAAAACAATTTCCTTCTGCCCCGCCTTTGACTAGGAGCATTCCCAACCTCGGAATTTCTTGCGCCTCTAAAACATCATAGAAATACCGTGCGTTCACCGGGTGGGTCACTGGAGTCCTCGACTATCTGTACGACCTCATCCCCATTCCGACTTCCAGTTGGATCTTCTTGATTGCGCCACTCAATTCCTCTGATTCTGGGGCTGTGAATTTGGACTATGTGGTAGCAGTGGTTACTGCCTTGTGGGGGGAAACTGGTGAAGTAGCCGATGTTAAACTGCATTACAATTGAAGCATACATTTCAACAACACCTGCACTGTCCCCGGAGATTTTGATGTTTTGGAGAAATCTATTTATCCCAGCCTTCAGCATATTAATGATGGAATCACCACAGCCATTGGGAGAGCCGATATTCAACGGTCAGCCCATTCTGAGTTCCCACATATCTGCCACTGTTCGCTCAGCACTGATATTGTGCATTTGGTACGCTGCCGACCATTTCCTATGATACTGTAGTTATCGCCCACTGCCAGTGTGCTCGTCTGTGGACTGACGTGATCGTATAGTGGTCAGCACTCTGCGTTGTGGCCGTAGCAACCTCGGCTCGAATCCAAGTCATGGTACTAATTTCTCTATCTGCCCCAGTTTTGTGAAACACAAAGGAATCATTTGTTTTAACATGGTAATTTTCTCCAAGGTGATGATCATTTCCATTCAAATACTGCTCGCTCACATCTCTGTATTTCATATGTCAGAATTCAAATCCACCCGTTCTCAGAGATTTCTCTCCCTCCTTCGATCACTAACTGAACTTTCCGTCCCACACCCCCATGTCATTAATTTAGAGATGCCGGTATTGCACTTTGGTGTACAAAGCTAAAAATCACACAACACCAGGTTACAGTCTAACAGGTTTAACTGAGCACTAGTTTTCGGAGCGCTGCTCTTTCATCATGTGGTTGTGGTGTCATTTCCTATTTCATTAAGGCACTGCAGAATCTAACACTGACTCTCACATTGATACTGCTCAGTCTGTGCTGCTGTGGTCAATGTGGCTGGGTGAACGTGCCCCAACCCCACCATCGGGACCTGCAGACCAGTTGATCCATTTGGTTACCGCTGTTGTGAGGCCAATCCTCAGGCAGCAGCTTTTACTGATATGGCCTTGCGATTATTGGGGGTCAAGCTCAGGAAAATAACACAGGACGATATCGAGGAAAAGCGACTTCATTGGGAAAGATTAGTTTCACGGGTTTTCTGCAATGGCTGAGCGCTATTACTACTGGACTGTTAACTCAGACACCAAGCAAATGAACCAGGGACCCGGATTTGACTCCAACCATGCCAGGTGTTAGAATTGAGATTCAATAAATATCTGGAATTACGAATCTAATAACACCTATACATCCATGGTCAATTGTTGAAAAAACAAAACCATCGGGTTCGCTGACGACCTTTGAGGAAGGAACCTGCTATTCTTACCTGGTCGGGTCTCGATGTGACTCGAGACTCACTGCAGTACGATTGAGCCTCAACTGCTCGCTGTGTATTTAGGGATCGCAAACAATACTGCCGAACCAGCG
>NW_025210183.1:0-7794 GCF_004010195.1 Chiloscyllium plagiosum
GTGAACACCCATCAGTACGCACTGTAATAGGGAGAGGGACTGCGGTGTGAACACCCATCAGTACACACTGTAATAGGAATACAGACTGCGGTGTGAACACCCATCAGTACGCACTGTAATAGGGATACAGATTTCAATTTGAACTAATGTGTTTTAGTCGACGCTACATTTCTTTATCCTATTAATCATTCATCTTTTTGAATTCAGGTCATTCAACATTTGCAGCACTTATTGGCTGTTTTTGGTGAAGTGATTGGAACAGATCAGATTAAAGAAGGTAATGTGATTTCCTTCCCAGACTGATTCGAAAATTGGAAATGTATCACTTGTGATTAGCACCGGTTTGAGGGCCGCTATGGGCTTATGAATCGTTTTCTGTTAAGTTATGTTTGTGTGGTGTCCCTGAGGCATGCTGTCAAATCCAAGACGTATCTAAATGAGATCATAGCTCATCTGCTCCACGATTGCCTTTCTTGTATTAAAGATCTCCCTCTCTCTGCCTTGAATACTCTCGGTGCCCCAGCCCCTGACGGCCCTCTGCAGTAACGCGTTCCCACAGATTCACTCCCCACCTCCGGCTTCAAGGGGGATTAACCACTCTGCATCTCCCCGACAAGTCCCCTTCCGAAGAATCTTGCTCGTATTCGATAAGGTCTTCTGAGCTACAATGCGTACAGGCCCCAACCAACTCAACCCAGCTTCGTTCCCAGCTTTGATCTCCGTGTAACCGTGTCTCCGTACTGGCTACGAAATGCTTTATTCACTCCTTGTTGTTTCCCGAAGCAATGTCCTGCTGCGTGCGTGAGTTTCTCACTGCTGTGTAAACATACACTCCCAAGGTGACCATGTCAACGTTCCCTCTGTTTGATTCAGAGAGCCAGAATGCCTTGATGATGTTGCTGAAGGATATCCCCCAGCGATTCCCCCAGGAATTTCAGAACGCCCTGATGGCAATTCCCCAGGAAGCTGCCAAGAAAATCTCCGCTGTGGTGTCCTCCTGAGGTAAGAAGCTGTTGGCAGTATCTGAAACGTTAGCTCTGCAAACTCCTGAAGAGTCCGCCAAATGCCGTGACCTCGACTGAATCACATCCAGAATCCAGTTTCAGTCTCCCATCTCTGGGAACGGGTGGGTCGTTGTGTTTGGAAATCTCCTTGGCCTATCGCTCTGAATTAACATCCTTTGGTAGTGCACCTTGTGCAACATCTCTGCCTCAATTTAATATCTCATCCAGCGGAATACCACTTTGACAGTGCGGCACTCCCTCAGCACTGGCCCTCCGACAGTGCGGCACTCCCTCAGCGCTGACCCTTCGTCAGGGCCCACTCCCTCAGTACTGGCCCTCCGACAGTGCAGCACTCCCTCAGCACTGACCCTTCGTCAGGGCCCACTCCCTCAGCACTGGCCCTCCGACAGCACCCACTCCCTCAATACTGACCCTCCGTCAGTGCGGCACTCCCTCAGCACTGACCCTCCGACAGTGCCCGCTCCCTCAGCACTGACCCTCCGACAGTGCGGCGCTCCCTCAGCGCTGACCCTCCAACAGTGCCTGCTCCCTCATTACTGACACTCCGACAGTGTGGCACTCCCTCGGCACTGACCCTCTGACAGTGCCCCCTCCCTCGGCACTGACCCTCTGACAGCGCCTGCTCCGCCAGTACTGACCCTCCGTCAGTGCGGCACTCGCTCAGCACTGACCCTCCGACAGTGCCCACTCCCTCAGCACTGACCCTCCGACAGTGCAGCACTCCCTCAGCACTGACCCTCCGACAGCGCCCGCTCCCTCAGCACTGACTCCCGTCAGCGCCCACTCCCTCAGCACTGACCGTCCGACAGCGCCCACTCCCTCAGCACTGACCCTCCGTCAGTGCGGCACTCCCTCAGCACTGACCCTCCGACCGTGCGGGGCTCCCTCAGCACTGACCATCCGACAGTGCGGCACTCCCTCAGCACTGACCCTCCATCAGGGCCCACTCCCTCAGCGCTGACCCTCCGACAGTGCGGCACTCCGTCAGCACTGATCCTCCGACAGTGCCCACTCCCTCAGCACTGACCCTCCGACAGTGCCCACTCCCTCAGCACTGACTCTCCGACTGCGCCCACTCCCTCAGCACTGACCCTCCGACAGTGCGGCACTCCCTCAGCACTGACCCTCCATCAGGGCCCACTCCCTCAGTGCTGACCCTCCAACAGTGCGGCACTCCCTCAGCACTGACCCTCCGACAGTGCGGCACTCCCTCAGCACTGACCCTCCGACAATGCCCGTTCCCTCAGCACTGACGCTCCGACAGTGCGGCACTCCCTCAGCACTGACCCTCCGACAGTGCGGCACTCCCCCAATACTGATCCTCCGACAGTGCGGAACTCCCTCAGCACTGACCCTCCGACAGGGCCCGCTCCCTCAGCACTGACCCTCCGACTGCGCCCACTTCCTCAGCACTGACCCTCTGACAGTGCCCACTCCCTCAGCACTGACCCTCTGACAGTGCCCTCTCCCTCAGCACTGACCCTCCGACAGTGCCCTCTCCCTCAGCACTGACCCTCCGACAGCGCAGCGCTCCCGCAGCACTGACCCTCCGACAGTGCCCACTTCCTCAGCACTGACCCTCCGACAGTGCCCACTCCCTCAGCACTGACCTTCCAACAGCGCAGCGCTTGCTCGGTGCTGAGTCTGATATCATATTGTTAGAGCTGACAAAGAAACAGGATTTTCTGTCTTACGATTCCCCTGATTTTCTGTGTTCTCCTTCTGTCTCTCACCAGTTCCCTCTCCTGCGATTTGCTGAAGGAGCGAGCTTGCCCACTCTTTTTCTCTGCCATCAGTTGGACACATTACAATGCCAGCACAAAAAACCAGGCCCCCCCGTGTCACCATTGGGAGTTCCCTGATCACCTCTCCACATGGAACGTACGAAGCGACATGGTTAAACGCTCCTGACCAGGGGTTTTTCGAACAGACGTTTTGGCAGTTCTGAGGAGCGTGCTGCCACAGTTTCTTGGTTGTGTGTTAGTTTCACCCCTGAGGGGCAATTTCTTGTGTTTTCCTGCCGAGGTTTGGGGAGGGCGAAAAGTGTTTCAAGGCTGATTTTGTGCAATGAAATTTATTTTGTGTGGTTGTGCAAAGATTCTCTGGTTGGACTAATAAAAGCCCACAAAAGGAGCTGTGTTTCGCGGTGTGTTCTCTGGCCGTGACTCCCAGCCCTGGTCCACTTCCTTGACCCTTCAGGCTGTGATCCTGTGTGACCTGCTGTCTGGCGCTGGGTGTGTCACTGTCTCTGTTGTGTGCTCTTTCACCAGCACAGGGTGGGAGTCACAGTGTCAGTGGAGTCTTGTGTGCGTGTTTCTGTCTGCCCTGAGACTAAATGTAGTATCAAGGGCTTTTCACACCCCAGCCCATTTGGTCTGAGTTAATTAACAGCTTCATCGTGATCATAACAACTGAATTTTACCTGCAGTTTGAGGGAGAGAAGAGCAGTATTTTGAACTTAAGTAAGGGAAGTTACACATAGAGCGTAGAACAGTGCAGGCCCTTTGGTTTTTGATGCTGTGCTGAGCTTTTATCCTACTCTAAGATCAGACTTCGCTCCCACAACCTTTCTTCGTCAGACCTGCCCTCCAGCCCAGGCAGCATCCTGGTCAATCTCCTCTGCACCCTCTCTAAAGCTTCCACATCCTTCCTATAATGAGGCGACCAGAACTGAACACAATATTCCAAGTGTGGTCTAACCAGGGCTCCGTAGAGCTGCAGCCCAACCTCGCGGCTCTTAAACTCAATTCCCCCTGCTCACGAAAGCCAGCACATCCTATCAACCTGGGTGGCAACTTCGAGCGGTCTATGGACACGGACCTCAAGATCCCTCTGATCCTCCACCCTGCCAAGAATCCTGCCTTTAACCCTGTATTCTGCATTCAGATTTGACCTTGCAAAGTGAATCACTTCACATCTTTCCTGGTTGAACTCCATCCGCCATTTATCAGCCCAGTTCTGCATCCTGTCAATGTTCTGTTGCAACCTACGACAGCCTTCCACACTATCTGCCACACCACCAACATTTGTGTCCTATGCCTGACGCCCTCTAGTTCTGGACTCCCCCACCCCAGGCGAAAAAGACTTTGTCTATTTATCCTATTCATGCTCCTCAATAATAGGGAAGTTAAAGTCATCCATGACAACAACCCTGTTACTTCTGCTCCTTTCCAATCTGCTTCTCTCTGTCTCTGTTGCTATTGGGGGGGTCTGTATAAAACTCCCAATAAAGTGACTGCTCCTTTCCTGTTTCTGCCTTCCACCCATCCTGACTCTGTAGACAAACTCTCCTCAATGACCTCCCTTTCTACAGCTGTGATAATACCCCTGACCCTGGAACACCCACCAACCATTGCTGCCCCTGTGATATCCAAGTCTCTGTAATGGCCGCAACATCATGGAACAGTACTTGGAACTATGCTCTCAGTCCACCATCCCTATTCCTGATGCTTATTGGTCAGAGTATTGAGTACAGGAGTTGGGAGGTCATGTTGCGGCTGTACAGGACATTGGTTAGGCCACTGTTGGAATATTGCGTGCAATTCTTCATGCAGAGGGTGGTATGTGTATGGAATGAGCTGCCAGAGGAAGTGGTGGAGGCTGGTACAATTACAACATTTAAGAGGCATTTGGATGGGTATATGAATAGGAAGGGTTAGGAGGGAGATGGGCCAGGTGCTGGCAGGTGGGACTAGACTGGGTTGGGATATCTGGCCAGCATGGACGGGTTGGACCGAAGGGTCTGTTTCCATGTTGTACATCTCTATGACTATGATATTTCAACCCATCACACTGACTGCACCTTTGCCCTGTCAACTGTCCATCCCTCCTCATAGACTCTCTGCTCGCTGTATCTGGCTGTTCCCTCCATCATCTGATCAGTAGCTCTGGTTCCCACTCCAATGCCAATCTAATTTATACCCTCCCGAAGAGCTCCTGCAAACCACCAGGCCAAGTTGTCAATGCCCCTCCAGTTCAGCTGCAACCCATCCTTCATGTCCAGGTACCACCTTCCCCAGAAAGTATCCCAATGACCCACCTATCTGAAGCCGTCCCTCCTACAGCAGCCCTGCAGCCTCGTTGTTCATCTGCACTCGCTCTCTGTTCCCAGCCTCGCTGGCCCGTGACACCGGTAGCAATCCTGAGATTACTACTCTGCTCGGCCTGCCTCTCAGCTTCCAACCTAACACCCTGTATCCTCTTTTCAGGTTCCCCATCCCCTTTCCTAGCCATGTCCTTGCTACCGATGTGTGCCACAATTGCTGGCTGCTCTCCCTCCCCCTCAAGAATTCTCAAGGTTCAATCCGAGACATCCCCCGACCCTAGGACCCGGGAGGCAACATGCCATCTGGGAGTCTCGCTCGTCGCCACACATTCTCCTGTCTGTTCCTGTCACCACTGAATCTCCTATCACGATGCTCTCCTCTTCTTCCCCCCTCCCTTTCCCTCTGAGCCACAGAGCCAGGATTGAACTGAAGGAGGATGTTGAGAGATTAAATCCATAAGACATAAGAGCAGAAATCGACCATTGGGTCCACAGGGTCTGCTCTGCCATTCCAGCACGGCTGATGTGTTTTGTAACCCTGTTCTCCTGCCTCATAACCCCTGACCCTTTACTCATCAGGAGCGTAGCGTGCTCTCTGTCTCACGCACACATTCAATGACATGCACCCCACACAGACTTCCCACCCTCCGGCTGAAGAGAAATCCCCCCCCCCCCCCCCCCCCCCCCCGATCCACTCCTCCATCTCACCTAATACAGAGGAACCTCGATTATCCGACCAACACAGGCGGGGAGTATTTCGTTCAGTTAATTGAATTCTGGATAATCGTATGCTGGATAATTTGAGGTTCCTCTGTACTTCCTCACTACCACCCCCATGTCACCTGACCATGCAGTTGCAAAAGGTGTAACACTCGTCCATTTATTGCCAGCCACCCCACTCTCTAAGACTCCAAACACAGCTTCCAGGTGAAGCATTGTTTTACTTGTACATTCTTAATCCTGTATTCGCTGCTCACAATGTGGGTCTCCAGAAAGTTGGTGAGATCAAAGGTAGACTGGGTGAAAGCCTTGCTTCTCTACTAACATTATTGTCCTGGGCCTGCTACATTGCTTTAAGGAATAAAAGAATGACTACAGAAGATTAAGGCCAATCAAGACACTAGTGGGAAGTTGTGCGTCGAGTCCTAAGAGATGGGAGAAGCGCTAAGTGAGTGTCTTTTTCCAGTGTGAATACTGACCAAAAACAATGTTGTCAAGGAGAATACTGAGATACAGGCTGTTAGACTAGAAGGGATCGAGGTTCACAAGAAGGTGGTGTTAGCAATTCTGGAAAGTGTGAAAATAGATAGGTCCCCTGGGCTGGATGGGATTTATCCTCGAATTCTCTGCGAAGCCAAGGGGGAGATTGCAGAGCCTTTGGCTTTGACCTTTGTCGTCATTGCCTACAGAAATAGTGCTAGAAGACTGGAGGATAGCAAATGTGGTCTCCTTGCTCAAGATGGGAAGTGGGGACAACCCTGGTCATCATAGACCAGCGAACCTTACTTTGGTTGTGGGTAAAGTTTAGGAAAAGGTTATAAGTGATAGGATTTATAATCATGACCTGAATGAGGGCATAGAATGATGGATTAGTAAATTTGCGGATGACGTTAAGGTCGGTGGCGTTGTAGACAGTGCCAAAGGATGTTGCAGAAGGCAATAGATAAGCTACAGAGCTTGGCTGAGAGGTGGCAAATGGAGTTTAATGTGGAAAAGTGTGAGGTGTTTCACTTTGGATGTACATTGATCTGAAAGTTGCCACCCAGATTTTAGGGTTGTTAAGAAGCTTTTATTGGTGGAGGGATTGAGTTTTGGTGCCACTAGATCATGTTGCAGTTGAACAAAACTCTGGTGTGGCTGCACTTGGAGTATTGTGTACAGTTCTGGTCACCACATTATAGGAAGGATGTGGAAGCTTTGGAGAGGGTTCAGAGGTGATTTACGAGGATGTTGCTTGGTATGGAGGGAAGGTCTTATGAGGAAAGGCAGAGGGACTTGGGGCTGTTTTCATTCGAGAGAAGAAGGTTGAGAGGTGACTTAATTGAGACATACAAGATCATCAGAGGGTTGGATAGGGTGGACAGTGAGAGCCTTTTTCCTCGGATGGTGATGGCTAGCAGAAGGGGCCATAGCGTTAAATTTAGGGGTGATAGATAAAGGACAGATGTCAGAGGTAGTTTCTTTCCTCAGAGAGTCGTAGGAGCGTGGAATGACCTGCCTGCAACAGCAGTAGGCTCACCAACTTTAAGGGCATTTAAATATTCATTGAATAAACAGATGGATGAAAATGGAAGGGTGTAGGATAGATAGACTTTGGATTGGTTTCACAGGTCGGCGCAACATCGAGGGCTAAAGGGTCCGCACTGTGCTGTAATGTTCTATGTTCCATGTTCTAATTATACCATTACTGAATAACACCTACTCAAGCAACCTATGCAGCTTTATATACGGACCAAGCAATAAGTGATCCTGAGAAAGGACTCTGAAAATCTGACTGGCCCCTGACATGGATGGCCTGGTGGGTTTGAGCTAGAACAAGAGGCTAGATAGGCTGGGAGTTTTGTCTTTGGTTCATAGAAAGGTTGAGGGGTGATCTTACAGAGGCTTATAACATGAGGGGCATATATAATGTGATTAGCAAAGGACTTCTCCCTATGGTGAGGGAATCCAAAATTAGGGAGCATAGGTTTAATTAAGGGGCATAGGTTTAATTAGGGGACACAG
>NW_025210183.1:7931-18667 GCF_004010195.1 Chiloscyllium plagiosum
CGGAGAGTATTTCACTCGGATAATCGAATTTCGGATAATCTAATTTCAAATAACATAGTTCAGCCGAGCATCGGGACCTTGCGATCTTGCCGGTTCCTCTGGACATTTCTTAGAGTTGCTCCTTTTTATAGTGCTCCGCAGTGACTCCGGTATTACCAGCGGAAAGTTGATGACTTACAGGAGGATATTGCCATTGGTTTTGGAGAGTTACTGTGAGTAGTGCTGGTTTTGGAAGACCCTGTTGTAGACCACAGCAATGTCAGGAATGATGATGATGGGCTTATACCTGAAACGTCAATTCTCCTGCTCCTCGGATGCTGTCTGACCTGATGTGCGTATCCAGCACCACACTCAACTCTGATTACTAGAAGTGAGGCAGTGGCAATTTCAGCCCCTAGATGCTGCCTCATAATCGGGTTCACAAATGTGCTGGTAGAGTTAGCTGGTGCTTCCATGCTGGAAACATTTGGCTCCAGACTCTTTTGCAACCCTGTGCCAAGTTGGTCTGTATTCCTCTGGATAGTTGACTTTGACTTTGACCGCAGGCTGTCAGACTTACTACTGCTTTTTTGTGTATGTATACACCAGCGTTCTACTGTAGACTGCACTTCACTGATCTTGTCTGAAATCTCTGCGGCAGGACCTGTGTGGGACCATCCCTTCCTGGAAGCTGGCTTTTGAGCTATCCTTGCTCCCTGCCCTGACTGCAGTGCACTCATGCCTGGTGTCTTACTACTTTTGAGATCCTATCTGCAGTCTGTCCTCAAAGATGTGTGTTACGTTGTATCTGGGGTTGGTTGTTGACTTTGTGCGTAAAATTATGTAACATTGCAGCACTCATATTATCACTATTATTGTGTCCTTCCACTGGTTGGCAAAGTTTGATCTCTGGAATATCTGAAAGGAATCATATTCTAGTGTTTGTTTTCTTGTGCTGGGTGTATAGTTAATAGGAGGAGCATACTTGCAAAAATCAGGTTAAAGTGTGGGAAATGGAGGAAGTAAGATTTGTGGAGGATTATGTGTGTAAGTGCCTGGTGGTTTATGCAAACTGAGATGTGTGTGCAAAGCTTTCAGTTCTAAACGATGAGGTGAAAGTAAAGCATCTAATTGTTGGATATGAATCTCGACTAATAGAGGTTGCAAGATGAGTAATGTATGTGGGCTGACATGACAGCAAATGGGGCTACTGGTACATTTGAACAAACCCCATTTGAATATTGAGTGTTCACATAAGGTCATTTGGATTTCTAGTTACACTGCATTTTAGTGCTCAAAGCTTGATTTCTATGATAGACCTTCATGGCCAGCAGCTCCCACTGTCCTTAAAGCCTGTGCCTGGAGGGGCTTCTGCCTCCTCCAAGGTAAAAGGTATCTTTACTACTACTTACCACCTCCATCAAGTCTTCCATTACCATATCCAAAGACTTGGGAGTCCATGTTCTTCCATGTAGTGCAATTCTTCATTGCTTCTGTAATTGGAGATTCAGTTCCTGTGTGATTGCTGATAACTGGCAACATTGTAGACAGTGCAGATAAGAGCTTACAATTACAAAGAGATATTGATAAACAAAATAAATGGGCAAAGCTCTGGCAGATGGAATTCCATGCAAGCAAGTGTGAGGTTATCCATTTTGGGCTGGAATAGGAGAGATCTGGGCGCTTCCTAGATGATATGATGTGTAATACAGTGGATATCCAAAGAGAATTGGATGTTCAAGCATATAATTTGTTTTAAAATGTCACAACAGATGCAAAAACACTAAAGACTAATGGAATTCTCACCTTTCTATATGAAGACTGGATACTCAACATTGCAGGAGTTGTGCTGTGTTATACAAAACTTGGCTTGATCCCATTTGGAGTGCTGTGAGTAGATCTGGGTACCATATCTTCAGAAGAATATATTGCTCTTGGAAGGAGTAGAAAGTAGGCTTACAAGAATGATACCTGAACCTCAGGGATTACATTATGTGGAGAGATTATACAAATTAGGCCTGTTTTCCCTAGAATTTAGAAGATTAAGAGGTGATGTGATTGAAGTTTCAAGATTTAGCAGGAAAAGACAGGATAGATAAAAATAGACTGTTTCCACTGGTTGGGCATTCTAGAACTAGGGGTCATGGTCTAAAAAATTAGGGCCAGACCATAAGGGAGAGATGTTAGGAAGCATTTCTACACACAGAGGGTGGTAGATGTTTAGAACTCCTTCCACAAACGTCAGTCAATGCTGGATATGCTTTTTTAAAAATCATCCTGATCAGAAATATTATAACACACCTATGGAATAGATAGATCTTGAATCCTCTTGGTTCAGAGATAGGAATGCTACCTAGATCAATTATTAATTTCAAAACTGAAATGGATAAATTTTTATTAAGGTATTAAACAAGACAGGTATATGGAGTTAGGCCACAGTTCAGCCATGATCTAATTTAATCGTGAACAGGTTGGAGAGGCTGAATGGCCTACCCCTATTACTATTTTCCCATGGTCCACTGTTGTTGCCGCTTGAAGAGTTATAGGCTATCTTAGGTGGATTGACCATGCTTAATTACCCACAGTGTCCAGAGATGTGTAGGCAAGATGGAAATGGGGTTACAGGGATAGGATGAGGGGTGGGTTTGGGTGGGATGCTCTTCAGAGGGTTGCTGGGGACTTGATAGGTTGAGTAGCCTGGTTCAAGACACTAGAGGTTCTATGATGCTATGATTTTTTAAAAAATGCTTCTAGGAACATGCATTGTGAATTATATCACATAAGGCAGGAGTGAATCATGCATTGTGATGACTTGCCCGTTTTTTGTTTTGAAGGTTTCCAAATCAGTCGTCTTAATGTTTGTGGCAAACCTTGGGAGTGTTTTCATTGAGATGTCAATAAAGTTTGGTCCACTGAATTACTGAAAAACAATAGAGGTGCAGTATCCATAAGAGAAAATATTACTAAGTATGTAAACGTATTTGTAAAATTATGGGTATTGAGAAAGTGGAACTGTCACAGGAACATAGAATGCCAAAAGCACCTTTATTGTGAATTAGATTTACACTGAATAAAATTTACAAAGCTATTGAGAATACGTGGGGCCACAATTTCTTTGATGTCTTTTTTAGAAGGTAAAGGTCATAAATTATTTTTTATCATGGTGGTTGTTGTGGCTCCTCAAGGAAGTAAAAACTCAAATTGGAGAGAAGAAAGCTCATGACACAATTGTAGGTCATAAGTAGCAAATCTATTAATTTTATTCAATTCAAAATGGCATTGAGGCATTTCCATATTATGATAAAAGGTTAGTAAACTGAAATCAATCCTGAATTTCTTCTCCATGGTAATTGAAGCTATCATCATCAGTTGCAAAATTGCAAGTAAAGTTTACGCTTCAACTACAGTTTTAGTGGGAGATTTTACCTGAAGCAAAATTCTGGAGGTGATACAAACCTGAAAAAAACCCAGAAAATGCTGCACATGAAGACAAGATCAGCACTTGCACAAGCAGCCATCTATCGTGCCGACCCATGGTACTTGATGTCGCTCTTGGGGCTTTATCTGAAACAGTTGCTGAGAGGCGAGAGGCATTGCTCCCAAAGTCTGGCAAAAGAAATTTCACTCAGGGCAAGTTAGAGGCCCAGATGGAGGTGGTGATGAAGATCGCAAGGGGAGGAGTAGTCAGAAGGGTATGGTTCTACTTCTGAAATGGTTCAATGGCTGATGAGGAACACATGCACTGACCAGGGTGTAGCAACATTGACTTCCAATTCCAGAAACCATTGACTTCCAATTCCAGAAGCCATTGACTTCCAATTCCAGAAGCCATTGACTTCCAATTCCAGAAGCCATTGACTTCCAATTCCAGAAGCCATTGACTTCCAATTCCAGAAGCCATTGACTTCCAATTCCAGAAGCCATTGACTTCCAATTCCAGAAGCCATTGACTTCCAATTCCAGAAGCCATTGACTTCCAATTCCAGAAGCCATTGACTTCCAATTCCAGAAGCCATTGACTTCCAATTCCAGAAGCCATTGACTTCCAATTCCAGAAGCCATTGACTTCCAATTCCAGAAGCCATTGACTTCCAATTCCAGAAGCCATTGACTTCCAATTCCAGAAGCCATTGACTTCCAATTCCAGAAGCCATTGACTTCCAATTCCAGAAGCCATTGTCATACACAGTCTGTGCTGTGGCAGGAACAGTTAAAGGAAATACAGACTAGGATGTTTTGTCATGTTCAGTTGAGGATAATAGAAGACACTGTGAGAGCAGGGAATGGTATGATACAATAATTGATACACCGGAAAGATATTCATGAGGAAACATTCCGAGAAAAAAGACTTGAACTGTCCACATCCACTAATGCCCTCCTCTGCCTGACCGAGCTCATCCTCACTCTGACAAATATCTCTTTTAACTCCTATCATTTTCTTCATATCAAAGGTGTGCCCATTTGTATCCACATGGGCACACAGTTATGCCTGTCTCTTTGTGGGCTATACAGAACATTCCTTGATTCAGCCCTACTCCGGCCACCACCCAGAATTGTTTCACCGGTATATTGATGACATGATTGGTGCTGTTTCCCTCTTTCTTGTCTGGAATTGGAAATGTTGGTCAATTTAACTTGCAGTTTCCACTCTGGTCTCACCTGCACCTGATCCATCTCTGACTCCTCCCATCCCTTCCTCATCATCTCTATTTCCATTTCCAGGGATAAGCTGACCACAATATCCACTATAATTCCACAGTTACCTTGAGTAAACGTCCTCACACACTGCTTTCTATAAAGAATCCATTCCATTCTCCCAGTTTCCTCATCCCTGTTGCAGCTGTTCCGATTGTGCCAACTTTGATAAAGAGGCTTCTGAAATGTCCATAATTTTTCTCAATCATTATTCTCCAGCACCATAGTTGACAGGGCCCTCAGTCAGGTCGGACTCATCTCCTACACTCCAGACCTCATCCCCTCTCTTCTCTGCCACAACAGCAATAGGGTCCCCTTTGTCCTTACCTACCATCCCACCAGCATCCATATCCAGAGGATCATTAGCCTCCATTTCTGCCATCTCCAGTGGGATGCCACCACCAGATACATATTCTCCACCCCTGCCCTCCCTTGTCAAACCTCTGCAGGGACCACTCACTCCGGTCACTCACTGGTCCACTCTTCCTTCACTCCCAACATTTCCCCAACCCCTACAGCACCTTCCCATGCAATTGTGAAGGTATACTTTGCCCATTTACCTCCTCACCATCCAAAGCCCCAGATACAACTTCTACGTGAAGCCGCAATTTACCTGCACTTCACTCAATCTGGTCTACTGTATTCACTGCTCACAATGGGGGGAATGAAATGCAGACAGAACACCTATGTCCTGTCTGCAAAACTGACCTCGAACGTCCAGTTGCCTGCCACTTCAACCCACCACCGTGTTCCCACGCCAACATTTCTGTGGCAGGCCTTCTGCAGTATGCCAGTGAGCCTCAGCACAAGCTCGGGGAGCAGTATCTCGTTCTCAGTCAGTGAGAGTTCAATTCACATTGCAATCCTGCTCCTATTTTGAGGGGGTTATTTAATTTAACTCCTACCCCCAGTGTTGCTCTGTTTATTACCTTTCAGATATCTGGAGAACATTTTGTGTTCTCCAAAAAATTAAAATAAAATTCACGTGTACAGACACCAACTTGTCGACTGTTTGATCAACTTTGCTGAACTGTTTTGGAGCTGAATAATTTTAGTGTGACAGTTATGGTGCCTGCAAACCATCTTATAGGCAAAAGACTCAACACTTTGAATCTATTCAAAGTATTTCTAGTTCCTTTCAATTTACCCTTAAATGGAATGTTTTTTATTTGCTTTGTCAGTAGTTCCTCATTTAGTTATACAAGTCAGCTGCTATCTGTTTGTTCTGCTTGAAATCAGATCATGTGGCTTCTATGTTGATTCTATCTCCATTGCACTTTAATTTGTCTTCAGTGTTCGTTCCCACTTCATTAGCTTAATTTCTTCTGTGCTGCTTAAGTTACTTCAATGGCAAGCATATTTCTGTTTGTCTGATTTGAACCATCCAATAGAGAAGATAATGGCTCATCTGCTTTGTGTCTTGTGCTGGCTTTTGGATAATGACGCTATCCCTTGGTCAATGTTTCAGATTTATCCAACATTTGCTGCCAATCCACTTCTACCATCCTTTTAGGAAATGCATGCAGATCATAACAACTTGCTGCATTAGAAAAATCTCCCAACTGATCCTGTTTATTTTTGTCAATTACATGAATCTTTGTCATCAAATTATCAATTCCCCTTTTAGTAGAAACACATTCTGTCTAAGGGTTCCATCAAACTCCATTTGATTTTCTCTGCTCTGTAGTGAACAATCCCAAGTTCTTTATTTTTTTTTCATAAGTCCTTCACTCCTGGTATCATTCTAGCAAATCTGCTCCACCTCATTTCCAAGGTTTTGATTTCACTTCCTAAAGTGTGGGGTGCAGAATTGGACACCATACTCCACCAGAAGCCTTGCCAGTGATGCTCATGTCTATAAATGTATAGCATTACTGTCTTGCTTTTCACTTGGAGGGCCAGATTTTCATGTTGTGGGAATTGAGAAAAGAGTATAATTCCATTATCAACTATCCTGCCTTTTTGTTTGACACTGCCAAGACATGAGACCTTCGTGGCATTCACATCCTGAGAGATCTGTGGACAGGTCTTTCAGCTCCGAGACATGATGTGTTGGATTTGGGTAGACAAAATTAGAAGTTACATGACACCAGGTTATGGTTCAACAGGTTTATTTAAAATCACAAGCTTTTGGAGCGTAGCCCTTTGACTACTTGGCGAAAAGGTTATGCTCTGAAAGCTTGTGATTTCAGATAAACATATTGGACTATATCCTTGTGTCATGTGACTTCTGACTAGCTCCAAGATAGAAAGAGAGGCCAGAGTGAGCAATGTAAAAGATACTGTTCTTACAAATATCAGCTTGGTACAACTGGTGGCTCATCTACTTATATATTGTAAACTTGATAACTACTTTAAACACCACCTTGCATTCAGCTCTCTCACTTTATCACACCCTTACCTGCTATCCACCATATAAACAAAATTCACACATCCTATTAAAACAGTTGGAAGCTGTTGAGTGTCTCATAGAACGCCCAAAGGAAACAAACAGCCTTGTCAAACCATTTTTTTTCATTCATTCAGTAGATGTGGGCATCTCCTACTCAGCCTGCATTAATTGCCCATTCCTAGTTTCCCTTGAGAAGGTTGCATTCAGTTGCTTTCTTGAACTGCTACAATGTACTTGCTGTAGGACTCCCACAATGCTGTTGAGGATGGTGTGCCAGAATTTTGACCCAGTGACAATGAAGGAACAGCAGACCAAGTCAGTTGAAGACATCTGACAACAGAAAGAATCAAGCTGGATTCCTGACATTCAGCTCCCCACCCTCTATCTAGAGCACATCCTGACTCTTACCATTCCAAACTGCTGACTGGCCATAACCAAGCCCTGGATTGCTGTCATAGGCTGCCCTTACATTCTGACCAAGTCTACCTCCCTTAACTTGACTGAGGCCTGCTGCCAACCACAATATGCTTTCTTCCTCTTAGTCTGCTCAAAACAGCAAGTCAAAACAGAAGTAATGTGAGCTTGGCTGAGTGGACAAAACACAAAAAGGTGAGTCAAAGCAGGAGGATCGTGGGCATGCAGCAACGCTGATAGTGAATGAGTGCAATGACAGCCAGCGAACAGCCCTGAGATAAAGCTAGGTCCAGTCTATGAGCTGGGTGTGTGTGCCTGAACACACATTGTCCTTGCTGCATCATTACAAGTGACAGCTGCCAATGCCATCCAGAATGAAGCAGATTGGTGTAAATGGGTCAGAAATATATCATGAGGATGCTTAAAAGCTGGCACATATCTCAGCTAGAATGCATAGAGGGAACCGGTAGATGTGTAGTATTTGTTCAGAGGCATTTGACAAGCTACCTCACAAAAGGCTATGTCATATAATAAGAGACCATGGTGTTGGAGGTGGTATATTGGCATGGATAGAGCATTGATTCATGGGCAGGATATAGTGAGTGGGGACAAGGGGTTCTTTTTCAGGTTGTTTACCTGTAACCAGTGAGGTTCCACAGGGATCAGCATTGAGACTCCAACTATTTACAATATATGCTAATGACTTGGAGGAAGGAAGTGAATGTACTATATCCGAATTTGCAGGTAACACAAGGATTGGTGGAAAGACAAGTTGTGAGGTGAATGCAAACAGTTTATAGAGAAATATTGTTAGTTTAAGAAAGGAGCAAAAAAGTTGGTAAATGGAATGTAAAGTGGGAAAATACAAAATTATTCATTTTGGAAGGGGGGAAAAGAGCATACTTGTAGAAAAACTGCAACTCAAAGACACTGGGGGGAATTGTACATGAAACAGAGAAAGCTAGTACACAGGTACAGTAGATAATCAGGAAGCACCTGGAATGCTGGCCCTTATTTCAAGGGGGTTGGAGTAACAGAGAAGGGAAATCTTACTGCAACTCGACAAGGTGCTGGTGAGACTGCAAAGTGGTGTGAGCAGACGTAGACCCTTCATTTAAGAAATATATTTATGTCATTGGCAACAATTCAGAGAAGGCTCACTAGGATGATTCTGGTACTAGTGAATAATACAGTAAAGCACAGTGAAAAGCTTCAACTGTTGCCACAATCCGGCACCATTTTGAATAGTTTAAAAATAAAAATATATAACTGAAAGAATGTCCATCTTCATTCCATTACTTCTGCCATGAATTCTGAGTTGACTGACTAATGACACCTGTGCCGCTAACCCTCTGCCCCTGTGCCAGACATGCCAATGTAGGAGCTGTCACTCTTCTGATGCCATATCTTCACCGCTCGGCCCACCTTGCCAACAACAGGTCACATAATGAGCCCACACTCGTCGCATAACCAGGAACCCCCAGCCCTGGGTTAGCCATGACCATAACCAGGAGTCCCCAGCCCTGAGCCAGCCATGACCATAACCAAGAGTCTCCGGCTCCAAGCCTGTCGTGATCATAACCAGGTGTCCCTGGTCCTGAGTTCGATTACGTTTAGTTTAGTGATGGAAAGGGATAGGTACATGCCACAGGGCAAGAGTTATAGATGAGGGAAGGGCGATTATGATGTGATTAGGCAAGACTTAGTAGACATAGAATGGGGCAGCAAAATACTGGGGATGTCGGCAATCGAAATGTGGAGCTGGTTTTAGGAACAGGTATTGCGTGTCTTTGATAGGTATGTCCCTGTCAGGCAGGGAGGAAGTGATAAGGTAAGGGAACTGTGGTTTACGAAAGAAATTGTATCTCTTGTTCAGCGTAACATTGTGACATTGAGATGAGATGTTTCAGATGAGGCAGCGGAGAGTTACAGATTATCTAGGAAACATTTAAAGAGAGAGTTAAGAAGAGCAAGGAGGGGATATGAACAGTCTTTCGCAGGTAGAATAAAGGAGAACCCTTTCTATAGGCGTGTGAGGAATAAAAAATGACTTGGGTAGGAATAGGGCCTGTCAAAGGCAGAAATGGAAAGTTTGGACCCTGTGGAGATCGGAGAGGTACTAAACAAATATTTCTCATCTGTTTTCACTCAGGAAAAGTAGAATATTGCAGAGGAGAAGAATGAAATATGGGCAATTAGACTTGAAAGGACTGAGGTTAGTAAGGAGGAGATGTTATCAATTTGAGAAGGTGTAAAAGTAGATAAGTCCCCTGAGCTTGATGGGATTTTTCCAAGAATTCTCTGGGATGCTCGGGAGGAGATGGCCCAGCTTTTGGCCTTGATCTTTGAATCATCATTGTTGACAGGTTTAGTACTAGAGGGTTCAGAAAAGATTTACAAGGATGTTGCCAGGGTTGGAGGATTTGAACTATAAGGAGAGGCTGAACAGGCTGGGGCTGTTTTCCCTGGAGTGTCGGAGGCTGAGGGGAGACCTTATAGAGGTTTATAAAATTATGAGGGACATGGATAGGATAAATAGATATAGTCCTTTCCCTGGGGTCGGGGAGTCCAGAACTAGAACGCATAGGTTTAGGGTGAGAGGGGAAACATATAAAAGAGACCTAAGGGACAGCTTTTTCACACAGAGGATGGTACGTGTATGGAATGAACTGCCAGAGGAAGTGGTGGAGGCAGGTACAATTGTAACATTTAAGAGGCATTTGGATAGGTATATGAATGGGAAGAGTTTGGAGGGATATGGGCCGGGTGCTGCGTGGTGGGACTAGATTGGGTTTGGATATCTGGTCGGCATGGACGGGTTGGACCAAAGGGTCTGTTTCCATGCTGTACATCTCTATGACTCTAAGACTGGAGGATTGCAAATGTTGTACCATTGTTCATGAAGGGCAGTAGAGATGACCCAGGTAATAATAGACCAGTGAGTCTTATGTCTGTTGTAGGAAAAGTTTTGGAAAGGATTATAAGGGATTTATAATCATCTAGCAAGCATCAATTTGATTGGAAATAGTCAACATGGATTCATCAAGGGCAGGTCGTGTCACACAAACCTCATTGAGATTTTTGAGAAGGTGACCAAGAATGTGGATAAGGGTAGGGCAGTTGACATGGTATACATGGACTTCAATAAAGCCTTTGATAAGGTTCCACATGATAGACTTTTGGAGAAAATGCGGAGGCATGGGATTGAAGGTGATTTAGCAGTTTGGATTAGAAACTGGCTTTCAGTAAGAAGGCA
>NW_025210184.1:0-3451 GCF_004010195.1 Chiloscyllium plagiosum
TGCTATATAATGAACCAGACTTTATAAATGATCATAAAGTAAGGGAACACTTAGATTACTTACAGTGTGGAAACAGGCCCTTCGGCCCAACAAGTCCACACCGACCCGCCGAAGCACAACCCACCCATACCCGTACCTTTACCCCTTTAACCTAACACTACAGGCAATTCAGCATGGCCAATTCAACTGACCCGCACACCTTTGGACTGTGGGAGGAAACCGGAGCACGCGGAGAAAACCCACGCAGACACGGGGAGAATGTGCAAACTCCACACAGTCAGTCGCCTGAGTCGGGAATTGAACCCGGGTCTACAGGCGCTGTGAGGCAGCAGTGCTAACCACTGGGCCACCGTGCCGGCCACTAAGGAAGGAGCGATCATAATATGGTAAAGTTCAGTCTGCAGTTTGAAAGAGAGAAGGCAAAATCGGATGTAATGGTGTTACAGTTAAATAAAGGTAATTTATGAAGGCATTACAGAGAAAATGACAAAAATCGACTGGAAGCCGAGCCTAGCGGGGAAGACAGTAGAGCAAAACTGGCAGGAGTTTGTGGGTATAATTGAGGACACAGTACAGAGGTTCAACCCTAAGAAAAGAAATATTATCTGGGGAGGGGTTAGACAGCCAGGGCTGACAAAGGAAGTCAAGAAATGTGTCAAAGAAAAAGAGAGATCCTATAAAGTGACCAAAAGCACTGGGAAATCAGAAGATTGGGAAGGCTACAAAACAAACTGTGGATAACAAAGAGATAAATAAGAAAGGAGAGCATCAAATATGAAGGTATGCTAGCCAGTAATATTAGAAATGATAGTAAAAGATTCCTTCAATACATAAGAAACAAACGATAGGCAAAAGTAGACATTGGGCCACTTCAAACTGATGCTGGAAGGCTAGTGATGGGAGATAAGGAAATAGCTGGAGAACTTAATAAGTACTTTGCGTCAGTCTTCACAGTGGGAGACATGAGTAATATCCCAACAATTAAAGGGAGTCATGGGGCTGAGTTGAGTATGGTTGCCATTATAAAAGAGATAGTGCTAGAAAAGCTAAAAAGGTCTTAAAATTGACAAATCTCCTGCCCCCGATGGGCTACATCCTAGAGTTCTGAGGGAGGTGGCTGAGGAAATAGCGGAGGCATTGGTTGAGATCTTTCTTTAGTCAGGGGAGGTCGTACCTGACAAACCCGTTAGAAATCTTTGAAGAGGTGACAAGTAGGTTATACCAGGGAAGTCCAGTGGATGTGGTCTATCTAGACTTCCAAAAGGCCTTTGGTAAGGTGCCACATGGGAGGCTGCTGAGTCAGGTGAGGGTCCATGGTGTTCGAGGTGAGCTACTGGCATGGATTGAGGATTGGCTGTCTGACATAAGGCAGAGAGTTGCGAGAAAAGATTATTTCTGGGATTGGCAGCCGGTGACAAGCGGTGCCCCACAGGGTTCAGTGTTGGGGCCACAGCTGTTCACGTTGTATATTAATGGTCTGGATGAAGGGACTGGGGGCATTCTAGTGAACTTTGCCGATGATACGAAGTTAGGTGGACAGGCAGGTAGTACTGAGGAATTGGGGAGGCTGCAGAAGGATCTCGACCTTTTGGGAGAGAGGTCCGGGAAATGGCTGATGAAATTCAATGTGAGAAAATGCGAGGTCTTGCACTTTGGAAAAAAGAATACAAGCATGGACTACTTTCTAAACGGTGAGAAAATTTATAAAGCCAAAGTACAAAGGGATCTGGGAGTGCTAGTCGAGGAATCTCTAAAGGTAAACATGCAGGTTGAATCCGTGCTTAAGAAAGCGAATGTAATGTTGTCATTTCTCTCACCATTTAAAAGCACCGTTGTGCTACTGAGACTTTATAAAGCTCGGGTTGGGCCCATTTGGAGTACTGTGTCCAGTTTTGATCCTCACACCTCAGGAACGTCATACTAACACTGGAGCGTGTCCAGCGGAGATTCACACGGATGATCCCTAGAACGGTCGGTCTAACATACGAGCTACGGCTGAGGATCCTGGGATTGTGTTCATTGGAGTTTTGAAGGTTCAGGTGAGATCTAATAGAAACTGACAACATAACACATAGCTTGGAAAGGGTGGACGTTAGGAAATTGTTTCCGTTAGGCCAGGAGACTAGGACCCATGGACATAGACTTAGAATTAGAAGGGGTCAATTCAGAACACAAATACGGGGAAATTCCTTCAGCCAGAGCGTGCTGGGCCTGTGGAATTCATTGCCGCGGAGTGCCGTGGAGGCCGGGACGCTAAATGTCTTCAAGGCAGGGATTGATAAATTCTTGATATCACAAGGAATTAAGGGCTACGGAGAGAATGCGGGTAAATGGAGTTTAAATGCCCATCAGCCATGATTAAATTACGGAGTGCACTCGATAGGCCGAATGGCCTTACTTTCACTCCTATGTCATATGTTTTTATGGTCTTATTTTGAGAAACTCCCTTCCACTCCTACTCTCTGTTTCCTGTTGTCCAGCCAGTTTACTCTCCATCCAGCTAGAACACCCTGGACCCCATGCGCCTTCATCTTCTCCATTAGCATATCATGGGGAACTTTATGAGATGCCTTTCTATAGTCCATGTTATGACACCTACAGCCCTTCCCGCAATAGTGCATACCATTCTCGTGCTTACAGATTGAAGTGTGATGCTCCCTCAGACGTGACTCTATCACCATAAGTGCCGTCATTTGTATGGAAAAACCGCCGCACCCACAGCACTGACCAACTGACAATGTCCTCTGCCTGGGGACAGACCATCTGGCAGCATCAGACTTCTTCAGATTGGCCTACTTTTAATGTAGGGATCCCTCTGTACTGACCACTATGACATGACACCTGCTTTGTTGCAATTAGTTTTGAGCATTTAAAGTGAGGAGGATGTTCTGTCTATACATGGAGAGTAATGAAGATTTGGCAGACCGATTGGCAGGATGGCAGGACTGACGCATGATTCGAGACTATGTAGGTAAGAACTATTATTCATGCAGTGGGAATGGGGAGTGGAGTTCTTAACAGATTATCTGAGGTCACCTACAGTACACAAAATAGGCAATTTCACCCAACAAGACAACGACCACCATCCGAAGAGTAACCTACCCAGAGCCATTCGCCTATCCTATATTTACCCCTGATTAATGCCCCGAGCACGATGGGCAATTTAGCATTGCCAATTCACCTGACCAGCATTTCTTCAGATTGTGGGAGGAAACCCAAGCACCCGGAGGAAGCACATGCAGACATGATGATAATGTGCAGACTCCACACAGAGATTCGCCTGAGGGGGGAATCAAACTTGAGATCCTAGTGTTGTGAGGCAGCAGTGCTAGCTACTGAGCCACCATGCCTGCCCAAAACAAAACTTATGATGTTGTAATGGACCTGAGGTGATCAACACAGGGGGGACGGTGGTTTATTTTGTGTGTTTATTACAGTCCTCCAAACAATG
>NW_025210184.1:6690-10349 GCF_004010195.1 Chiloscyllium plagiosum
TTCATTAGGAATATCACATTTCTGATGAAGGGTTTATCGCTGAACATCGACCCTCCTACTCATCTGATGCTGCCTGACCTGCTGTGATTTTCGAGTGCCACAGTTCTGACGTCAAATCAGAGATAATGTTATCACTGCTCCTTGATATTCAATGTTGACTTTTCGACAGTATTTCTTAATTTTGCTATTTTAAGGCTTTCATGTTGACTTTTAGTTATATTTCCTGACCTTTCTACATAATGTATAGGATTTGTCATCAGACACCTCTGTATCTAAGATGGCGCTGGGAATGTGGACAATACACACTTTTTATTTTGCTTCTCTCTCTCTGTGCTTGAGAACACTTGACAAAAGTTCCAATTCTAATTCTATTTCTAAATCGAGTACACACTCTAATTCTAGATTCCACCAACTGCATTCTAGGGCAGTGAGCTCATACGACTCACAATCCTCTGAGAGAAGCAGTTATTTCTCATCTCAGCTTTCAAACTATCTCTTTTGACTCTGTATCCCAGTTCTCTTGGTCGAAACTATCCCACAAAAATAATAATTTGCTCTATGTCCACCTTATCAATTGCCTTTATCCTGAAAGTGCCTCAATCAGATAAACACGCACCCTTCTGAACTCCATCATGAGGTTCTAGTTCAAGCTAAAGTTACTTGCACTCCTTTCATTACAGTTTTATCATGTGTGGAAGCAACTTGATGAACGTCTTCTGAACTGCCTCCAGTGCCACCACATCTTTCCTCAAGAAAGGTCACCCAAACTGGACAAAATACTCCAACTCTGGTCTCACGACGTCTGTTTAATTGTAATAACAATTTGCCTTTATATAGTTCAATCCATTTGCAGTGAATTCAGGATTCAATTTTCCTTTCTTATTATATCATGCATTATATCGCAATGGTTCAGAAGGTTGGCAATTAAACGACCCCAGGTATCTCATAGGAATTTCCAACTGAACGAGATTAAAGTTGGATGAGTCCGTGGATGAATTGGAAATCATGTACTTTTATATGTCACCCGGCGGCATTAGGAAGGTGTGAAATAAGAAGTGACTAAGGAGAGATCCTTTGCGGGTGCGGTGTGCAGGTGTTTTTTTTTTTACTTTGAGTGAATCATTAAAGAAGATGTTAAACTGCATCATCACAATTTCAGAAAAGTTTCAAACATAAGAGTGACACCTTTGGTTTGGAAGGGATTTGCACCATCACACAAGCATGGTGGTAAGACACAGAGCAGCCAGTATCTGATAAAGAGTCAGGATAGACCTTAGTGACAGAATGAAGGTTCCTTCATCAGGTCCTCGTGATAATGGGGACTCCTTGCTCCTCAGATCTGCCTGACCTGCTGTGCTTTATTCCAGCCCCACATTTTACCGACTTAGATGCAGAATGACCCGACACAGCTTCAATGAACGATTTTGTAGTTTGTTAATTGGATATGGCATGATCTTCAAAGCAGAGAGATTCAATCGCTACTCCATTGTCATCACTGATGGACTGTAACAGCATCGGAAAACAAATGAGGAAGGTCGTGTGTTCCTAAATCTCTGCTTTGATCTCCTCAGCGTCTCCGTGACTGCAATTGCGATACAAACTGTCCGCATGTGAACAGCAAGAGACTTCGGTCATCAATACATTTACATGCATGGTAGGGGCTCCCTCCGCCTTGGTCGTGTCACATTGACAGCAAAACCGAGTGGACGGGCACTTTCGCTAAACATTCACCTCTGAAGAGGAACAGAATTGCTGATAGTCTCCGTCCTGTCTGCCACTCTTCAGTGAGCTGCAGGAACTGAGGTGTCCTTGGAAATTGACCAACAGCTTTATATTCAACTTCAAAATCTCTTCATATTACTTCTTCAATCATTGTAGTGTATATTGTGCATCAGGTGTATATTGAACAGACCAAAACACACCCATAAGAAAGATAAAAACACCGACTCGGTCGAAAGCTGCTTCAAGTCTTTTTACTGCCATCATTAGAGTACCATTTGTCCACCAGCTTCACAACACAGTTTTCGTTGTGGTTAATGGAGCTCAATGTAGATAAATTCAATACATTGGATTTTGGTAAGCCAAACAAGGATAGAACTTGTGCTGTTGATGGGACATCTGGGGAATGTTGCCGAACAGAGAGACCCAGTAGTTCAGTGACATGGTTACCTGAAAGTGGTTTCGCAGGTATACGGGGTGGTGAAAAAAATGCTTAACACACGTTCACTTTAACATATAGGAGGTGGATTCAATCCCTTTTCACTGAGAATGAATACTATGCGCGGATTGGCACTGACTCGTTGAAAAGAGCATCATGTCTGCTCATGGGGACTCTGAGGAGTTTTGAAGAGAAAATGCGAAGAGCAATGTATATTCTCCTGGGTTTTCTGGTTCTGGCCTAGCTGATGCCTGTTTTAGAAGGAATATTTTGCTAGGTTTTTTTAAGAGTGGATGCTTATCTGAATAGAATCATGGGAGATCATATGAAGGCCATTCGTAATTCAAGATACTAATGTCTCTCATTCCAATGACTCTAATATGGAATTGGTGGGCTGATTAGTGACAAATGGGGTTCTGCCAAATACGTGCGAGTACATGCACTTGGGTAGGCCCAACAAGACAAGGTCACAGCAAAAGATTGGGGTGCCCCTGCGGAAGCATCAACGATCACAAGGAAATTGGAGTACATAGTCACTGACTTCATAGGATATCCAGACAGGCTGATCAAATGTTTAAGAAGTTACATATCATACTTGCCATTATTAGCTGAGGTGCAAATTTAAACAAAGGTGATGTTTG
This sequence comes from Chiloscyllium plagiosum, assembly GCF_004010195.1. Classification (NCBI taxonomy): domain Eukaryota; kingdom Metazoa; phylum Chordata; class Chondrichthyes; order Orectolobiformes; family Hemiscylliidae; genus Chiloscyllium; species Chiloscyllium plagiosum. The sequence goes on from NW_025210184.1 coordinate 9,490, forward strand.
AACAGCATCAAATATTGCTCAGTCCACAGTGAGTATGTGCCTGATGGAGGGCTTGTGCCCAAGCATCATGTTTGTTCCTAGGATGATGACTGGACTGCTGAACTTTTCCTGTACTATATTATCGACTGTTTATATTGTGTGCAGTTCTGGAATGCTCAAAGTATGAGATATGAAATTTTATTGGGGAAGATACAGTGGTTCTGGGGATTGGCCAGGATATTGCCTTGGGCTCGAGTGTTGAAGAGCGTTTCAACAGATTCGGTTTGTTTCCTTTTCAGTGAAGAAGATTGAGAGTGGACGTGAGTGAGGTGTACAAATTTATGAGAGGCAGGAAGGACGCTTTGCCCCATCATTGGCGGTACAATGAATAGGAAGCTAAATATTAAGGTAAGCAGCAGAAAATTTATGGTAGATGTGAGGAAAAACGTTTTTGTTCAGAGAGTGGTGGGGGTGAGAAAATCAGGTCGTCTACGTTTGGGAGAGCAAAACCCTCAAGCCATAAAGAAATATTCAAATGTGCATGCAATAAAGTGTGCCAAACGCTGGAAAATATGATTTGAATAGTGAGGCAGTTGGGAGGATGCGTTGGGCCAAAAGGCCGTTTGCTTTGCTGTCGATTATGAACCTTGCTGACACTGTCGAGGGAAATTTACTTAACCAAATTAGCAGAATGATAGCAATCTGTCGCTTAGAATAGCGCAGAATAATGTGCTGTGAGGCGGCGATGATGTGGTCGTGATGGGGGGAGGGGGTTGTTGGGGGCGGGTTGGTGGTTGGGTCTCATACCAGCATTGCTTTTCTTAGAGAAGACGATGCTTGACTCCCGAACCCGACTGTGCCAGGTCGGTTAGATCAGCTTT
>NW_025210184.1:13449-18672 GCF_004010195.1 Chiloscyllium plagiosum
CCAGGAATAGGGTTGAGCCTGCCCTGGGAGCAGTGTCTACTCCAGGAACAGGGACTAGCCTGCCCTGGGAGCAGTGTCTACACCAGGAACAGGGACGAGTCGACCCTGGGAGCAGTTTCTACACCAGGAACAGGGACTCGCGTGACCTGGGAGCAGTGTCTACACCAGGAACAGGGACTAGCCTGCAGTGGCAGCAGTGTCTACACCAGGAACAGGGACTCGCCTGCCCTGGGAGCCGTGTATTCACCAGGAACAGGGACTAGTCAACACTGGGAGCAGTGTCTACTCCAGGAACAGGGCCTAGTCTGCCCTGGGAGCAGTGTCTACGCCAGAAACAGGGACTAGTCTGCCCTGGGAGCAGTGTCTACTCCAGGAACAGGGTCTAGCCTGCCTGGGAGCAGTTTCTACTCCCTGCCCTGGGAGCAGTGTTTACACCAGGAACAGGGACTAGCCTGACCTGGGAGCAGTGTCTACTCCAGGAACTGGGTCTAGCCTGCCCTAGGAACAGTGTTTACACCAGGAACAGGGACTAGGGTGACCTGGGAGCAGTGTCTACACCAGGAACAGCGACTAGTCAACCCTGGGAGCAGTGTCTACACCAGGAACAGGGTCTAGCCTGCCCTGGGAGCAGTGTCTACACCAGGAACAGGGTCTAGCCTGTCCTGGGAGCAGTGTCAACTCCAGGAACAGGGTCTAGCCTGCCCTGGGAACAGTGTTTACACCAGGAACAGGGTCTAGCCTGCCCTGGGAGCAGAGTCAATACCAGGAACAGGGACTAGCCTGCCCTGGGAGCAGTGTCTACACCAGGAACAGGGATTAGTCTGCCCTGGGAGCAGTGTATACACCAGGAACAGGGACTAGCCTGCCCTGGGAGCAGAGTCAATCCCAGGATCAGGGACTAGCCTGCCCTGGGAGCAGTGTCTACACCAGGAACAGGGACTAGCGTGACCTGGGAGCAGTGTCTACACCAGGAACAGGGTCTAGCCTGCCCTGGGAGCAGTGTCTACACGAGGAATAGGGTCGAGCCTGCCCTGGGAGCAGTGTCTACTCCAGGAACAGGGACTAGCTTGTCCTGGGAGCAGTGTCTACACCAGGAACAGGGTCTAGCCTGCCCTGGGGGGACTAGCCTGCCCTGGGAGCAGAGTCAATCCCAGGATCAGGGACTAGCCTGCCCTGGGAGCAGTGTCTACACCAGGAACAGGGACTAGCGTGACCTGGGAGCAGTGTCTACACCAGGAACAGGGTCTAGCCTGCCCTGGGAGCAGTGTCTACACGAGGAATAGGGTCGAGCCTGCCCTGGGAGCAGTGTCTACTCCAGGAACAGGGACTAGCTTGTCCTGGGAGCAGTGTCTACACCAGGAACAGGGTCTAGCCTGCCCTGGGAGCAGTGTCTACACCAGGAACAGGGTCTAATCTGCCCTGGGAGCAGATTCATCACCAGGAACAGGGACTAGCCTGCCCTGGGAGCAGTGTCTACACAAGGAACAGGTACTAGCCTGCCCTGGGAGCAGTGTCTACACCAGGAACAGGGTCTAGCCTGCCCTGGGAGCAGTGTCTACACCAGGAACAGGGACTAGTCGACCCTGGGAGCAGTTTCTACACCAGGAACAGGGTCTAGCCTGCCCTGGGAGCAGTGTCTAACTGAGGAATAGGGTCGAGCCTGCCCTGGGAGCAGTGTCTACACCAGGAACAAGGACTAGTCGACCCTAGGAGCAGTTTCTACACCAGGAACAGGGTCTAGTCTGCCCTGGGAGCAGATTCATCACCAGGAACAGGGACTAGCCTGCAGTGGCAGCAGTGTCTACACCAGGAACAGGGACTAGCAGTGTCTACGCCAGAAACAGGGACTAGTCTGCCCTGGGAGCAGTGTCTACTCCAGGAACAGGGTCTAGCCTGCCCTGGGAGCAGTGTCTACTCCAGGAACAGGGTCTAGCCTGCCCTGGGGACAGTGTTTACACCAGGAACAAGGACTAGCCTGACCTGGGAGCAGTGTCTACTCCGAACAGGGTCTAGTCTGCCCAGGGAGCAGTGTCTACACCAGGAACATGGACGAGCCGGCCCTGGGAGCAGTGTCTACACCAGGAACAGGGTCTAGCCTGCCCTGGGAACAGTGTTTACACCAGGAACCGGGACTAGCGTGACCTGGGAACAGTGTCTACACCAGGAACAGCGACTAGTCGATCCTGGGAGCGGTGTCTACACCAGGAACAGGGTCCAGCCTGCCCTGGGAGCAGTGTCAACTCCAGGAACAGGGTCTAGCCTTCCCTGGGAACAGTGTCTACACCAGGAACAGGCTCTAGCCTTCTTTGGGAGCAGAGTCATCACCAGGAACAGGGACTAGCCTGCCCTGGGAGCAGTGTCTACAACAGGAACAGGGATTAGTCTGCCCTGGGAGCAGTGTCTACACCAGGAAGAGGGTCTAGCCTGCCCTGGGAGCAGTGTCTACTCCAGGAACAGGGACTAGCCTGCCCTGGGAGAAATGTCTACACCAGGAACAGGGACTACCTGACCTGGGAGCAGTGCCTACTCCAGGAACAGGGACTAGCCTGCCCTGGGAGAAATGTCTACACCAGGAACAGGGACTACCTGACCTGGGAGCAGTGCCTACTCCAGGAACAGGGACTAGCCTGCCCTGGGAACAGTGTTTACACCAGCAACAGGGACGAGCGTGACCTGGGAGCAGTGTCTACACCAGGAACAGCGACTAGTCGACCCTGGGAGCAGTGTCTACACCAGGAACAGGGTCTAGCCTGCCCTGGGAGCAGTGTCTACACCAGGAACAGGGACTAACCTGACCTGGGAGCAGTGTCTACACCAGGAACAGGGTCTAGCCTGCCCTGGGAGCAGTGTCTACTCCAGGAACAGGGTCTAGTCTGCCCTGGGAGCAGTGTCTACACCAGGAACAAGGACTAGCCTGCCCTGGGAGCAGTGTCTACACCAGCAACAGGTTCTAGCGTGACCTGGGAGCAGTGTCTACACCAGGAACAGCGACTAGTCGACCCTGGGAGCAGTGTCTACACCAGGAATAGGGTCTAGCCTGCCCTGCGAGCAGTGTCTACACCAGGAACAGGGTCTAGCCTGCCCTGGTAGCAGTGTCTACATGAGGAATAGTGTTGAGCCTGTCCTGGGAGCAGTGTCAACTCCAGGAACAGGGGCTAGCCTGCCCTGGGAACAGTGTTTACACCAGGAACAGGGACTAGCGTGACCTAGGAGCAGTGTCTACACCAGGAACAGGGTCTAACCTGCCCTGGGAGCAGAGTCAACACCAGGAACAGGGACTAGCCTGCCCTGGGAGCAGTGTCTACACCAGGAAGAGTGTCTAGCCAGCCCTGGGAGCAGTGTCTACACCAGGAACAGGGTCTAGCCAGCCCTGGGAGCAGTGTCTACACCAGGAACAGGGTCTAGCCTGCCCTGGGAGCAGAGTCAACACCAGGAACAGGGACTAGCCTGCCCTGGGAGCAGTGTCTACACCAGGAACAGGGATTAGTCTGCCCTGGGAGCAGTGTCTACTCCAGGAAGAGTGTCTAGCCAGCCCTGGGAGCAGTGTCTACACCAGGAACAGGGTCTAGCCAGCCCTGGGAGCAGTGTCTACACCAGGAACAGGGTCTAGCCTGCCCTGGTAGCAGTGTCTACACGAGGAATAGTGTTGAGCCTGCCCTGGGAGCAGTGTCTACTCCAGGAACAAGGACTAGCCTGCCCTGGGAGCAGTGTCTACACCAGGAACAGGGACTACTCGACCCTGGGAGCAGTTTCTACACCAGGAACAGGGTTTAGCCTGCCCTGGGAGCAGTGTCTACATGAGGAATAGGGTTGAGCCTGCCCTGGGAGCAGTGTCTACACCAGGAAGAGGGTCTAGCCAGCCCTGGGAGCAGTGTCTACACGAGGAATAGGGTTGAGCCTGCNGAGCAGTGTCTACACCAGAACAGGGACTAGTTGACCCTGGGAGCAGTTTCTACTCCAGGAAGAGGATCTAGTCTGCCCTGGGAGCAGATTCATCACCAGGAACTGGGACTAGCCTGCAGTGGCAGCAATGTATACACCAGGAACAGGGACTAGTCAACACTGGGAGCAGTGTCTACTCCAGGAACAGGGCCTAGTCTGCCCTGGGAGCAGTGTCTACGCCAGAAACAGGGACTAGTCTGCCCTGGGAGCAGTGTCTACTCCAGGAACAGGGTCTAGCCTGCCCTGGGAGCAGTGTCTATACCAGGAACAGGGTCTAGCCTGCCCTGGGAGCAGTGTTTACACCAGGAACAGGGACTAGTCTGCCCTGGGAGCAGTGTCTACACCAGGAACATGGACTCGCCTGCCCAGGGAGCAGTGTCTACACCAGGAACAGGGTCCAGCCTGACCTGGGAACAGTGTCTACACCAGGAACAGGGTCTAGCCTGCCCTGGGAGCAGTATCTACACCAGGAACAGAGTCTAACCTGTCCTGGGAGCAGTGTCAACTCCAGGGACAGCGTCTAGCCTGCCCTGGGTACAGTGTTTACACCAGGAACAGGGACTATCGTGACCTGGGAGCAGTGTCTACACCAGGAACAGGGTCTAGCCTGCCCTGGGAGCAATGTCGACACCAGGAACAGGGATTAGTCTGCCCTGGGAGCAGTGTCTACACCAGGAAGAGGGTCTAGCCTGCCCTGGGAGCAGTGTCTACCCCAGGAACAGGGACTAGCCTGCCCTGGGAGCAATGTCTACACCAGGAACAGGGACTAGTCGACCCTGGGAGCAGTTTCTACACCAGGAACAGGGTCTAGCCTGCCCTGGGAGCAGTGTCTACACGAGGAAGAGATTCGAGCCTGCCCTGGGAGCAGTTTCTACACCAGGAACAGGGTCTAGCCTGCCCTGGGAGCAGTGTCTACACCAAGAACAGGGACTAGACGACCCTGGGAGCAGTGTATACACCAGGAACAGGGACTAGTCAACACTGGGAGCAGGGTCTACTCCAGGAACAGGGACTAACCTGCCCTGGGAGCAGTGTCTACGCCAGAAACAGGGACTAGTCTGCCCTGGGAGCAGTGTCTACTCCAGGAACGGGGTCTAGCCTGCCCTGGGAGCAGTGTCTACACCAGGAACAGGGTCTACTCTGCCCTGGGAGCAGTGTCTACTCCAGGAACAGGGTCTACTCTGCCCTGGGAGCAGTGTCTACACCAGGAACAGGGTCTAGCCTGCCCTGGGAGCAGGGTCTATGCCAGGAACAGGGACTAGCCTGCCCTGGGAGCAGTGT
>NW_025210185.1:0-1135 GCF_004010195.1 Chiloscyllium plagiosum
ATTGGGTCAGCTTTTACTGCCCAATGTTTATACATACTTACACATTACAGCTAGTCAATTCACCTCAATGACCTTGTTCCTCTTGATGTGAGGTCCCGTCTGTGTGTATGAACGTGGTTCATGGGCCCCGATAGAACGAACACATCCTCTTTCTCCTGTCACTTTAACCAGGTGAAAATACCAGTTTTAAATGGATGCAAGAAGAGATTATGTTTTTCTGTGCCTTTTCAGTAGAGAATTTTCAGCTAGAAACTGTTTGTATTTGAAAATTCGAGGATTGAATACAATTCTCTGTGAGCAACATTGATCCGAAAAACATGTCCAAGGACTGTGAGGAAGTGGTTAAGCAACTCCACATATGGATGAGTAAGAGCATTTCTGCTGTGGTGCCGTGGCTTAGTTGGTTAAAGCGCTTGTCTAATAAACAAGAGATCATGGGTTCAACTCCCAGCGATGCCTATTTGTCGCGTTCATACTTGGGCTTTGTGTTTCAAGTCTTTGTGAAAATAACTAAGCCCCTTTTTGGACGTTCACCCTGTTATGATTTGGTGATCCGGGTTAAGTTCCAACAGTGAATGCCATGTTTATTTTTAATATTCCGAACTATTACTTATGTCTGTGGTTTCTTTCCATTATTCCACAAGCATTTCTGTTTCTCCTCCTCTTTTATTATCCCTCCTTCATTCCTAGTTGGGTCGGAATAACGAGATGAGGCAGGAGACGCTGCAGATTTGCCGGGGAATTTTGTGGTAATGGCAGAGATACCACCAATTGATCACTCTCATTCTCTGATGCCACCGTTCATACATTTAAACCAACAATATATACATCGTTGTGCTTCTTTATTTGTAGTGTAATTGGATTTTTTTCTTGTGGATTAGGAATTCTATTTTGAATTCGAAACAGTCATAATTGTTTGAGGAAGAAGCGTCGCCTTGCCTGGTTTGAAGTGACAGACACATTATCCGGAGAATGTGAGCCCAGTTCAACGCACTCCAGTCAGTGGGCAAAAAGCCTCTCAGCAGCTGCACACTCAAATTGTCTCGAAATGTCAGACTTTTCACAGAGCCGAAATAGGTAAAGAGCTGTGTGGACAGACAGAGTGTCGGAGAATGTGTAACAGGAAGAGGATGAG
>NW_025210185.1:1676-4535 GCF_004010195.1 Chiloscyllium plagiosum
TTTTCAACTACAAATTCACTCTGTCATCACGACCACGTTATTACATCTCAGGAACAGTACCTGACTGTACCGCACCTCAGCAGAAAGTGATAACTTTAGGTGCTGGAGATCAAAGTCAATAAGTGTAGCACTTGGAAATCACAGCCTGTCTGCCAACATCTGAGGAGCGGGGAATCGACGATTCAAGCATTCCTGATGAACATCTTGTACGCGAAACATCGAATTTCCTGCTCCCCGGGCGCTGCTTGACCAGCACCACACTTTTTGACTCTATTCCCACCTCAGCTGATCTGCTTCGGAAAATTGATGATGAACTTGCCAGCATTCAGTTTGAATCTTCTGTCACATGTTTGACAGCTTGCAACATTCCATTCCTCATAAAACTCAGATCATCGAAATTACTAAATAAAAATAAACTGTGGATGCAGGAAATCTGAAACACAAGCATAATTGCTGGGGAAACTCTGCATTCTCTGATATCAACTGAATAGTTGAACATTAAACTGTGAACAGGAAAAGAAAAACCCGCAATTTGATAACTGCAACACTTCGTTTCTCCAAAAAAAGACATCATGAAATGCAGTGTTTCGACCAGGCTCTCACCGTCTCAAATACTGATTGGAGTGGCGAAATAAATGTTGGCCCAGTCATTGCTGAACAAATGAATTAAAAGACTTATTGTGTTCCAAATCAGTTGCTACCACGGCAGACCATGTAAATGTGATTCACAAAGCAGAACAGCCAGGTCCTTCTGTATTTCAGAGATCTGCAATATCTAATTTAAATAAAAGGGTCATTATTGAATGTTCCTGCGAACATCTCATTCTCCACTTCATACTTCATTGGTCAATATTTTACTCACAAGCTTCCTCATCTCGACATCACTCAATTTTTATATCCTTAATGTTCTCTTCATGGTTTACCTTTCAAACTATTTTCCCAAGTACATGCCCATTTTTATTAAGTCGAAGACTAAGCTGAGATGATGTCTGTTGGAAATCCAAATATCGCTCTATCACACTTTGTCCCTTGTTTAGTGTGTCCGTGTAAAACACGTTAAACTTGTGCCCTCTCGTTTTGAATTCCACCATCCTGGATAAAAAGAAGGCCTAGGCCCGTCACCGATCCAACCTCAATCATGATTTTATAAACGTCTAGAAGTTTACACACCAGCCTGGAACACTGCCGGGAAAAGCCCCTGCTCAAGCAATCTCTACTTACAACTCAAGCCCTCTCGACACTGTAACATCATTGTAAATCTATTCTGCACTCTTTCAAGTTTTACAATATCGTTCCTGTTGAAGGTGATCGGAATTGTCAGCAGTATTCTAAATGTGGCTCCACTAATGTTCTGTACAGCTTGAACATGACGTGACCTTCATTAATCAATGTTCTGACTCATGAAGACAAGCGTGCCAAATGCTTTCTTCACGAACTTTTCTACATGTGACACCTATTTTTGTGCTCTCGTAATCTTTGCCTTGACTTACAAAGTCGTGCCTGTCTTTTTAACTAATATATTCTGCTGCCTTCACAAATCTGTGGACCCACGTGCAAAGTCACTCTGTTCCTTTGGGTTTCCCAGTGCCCTACCATTCTTTGAGTACACCCATGACGTGTTACTTACAAAATGCATCACCTGATGTTTTTATTGTTATTTTCAGCTCCCCCTATCTGCCCATTGGACAAATCCACTTCAGAAATCCTGGAACCTAATATCTTCTTCCTCACTGTTGACCACTATGCCAATCTTCATATCCTCCTCAAATTTTCTTATCATTTCCCCAACATTATTTATATATTGTTTATGTGCAATCAAAAACATTAAGAGACACAGCATTGATCCTTGTGGGACACCACTGAATACCAGTTCCACGTCACAGAAACAGCACTTTCCTTTGTCTGAAACCACCCAAATAAGTTTGGACAAACTTACCACGTGATCCTGTATCCCTTTTATATTAACCCTGGTACCAGGGTTATTTTCCTTACCACGTGACCCTGTATCCCTTTTCTATTAACCCTGGTACCAGGGTCTGTTCAGTTTTGACGAGTTTTTTTTTCTCTCTTTCTCTGTTGTTGATCGCATTCAAAATAGAACTGCGATACGAATCCCATGCTGAATTAATAGACCAAAGGCCTATGGCTCACATTGCAATAGGAAGAATCGACAAGAGAAGTTTTCAAAAAGAACAGAGTACTGTCTTCGGTGCAGAGGATCATTGAGAACGGACGATCTCAGGCTACCAAAAGGGCACACGCACGACCTTTATTCCTCGATCATTCACAGTGTCAGATGGCCTGAGATAGAGATGTGTGCCAAGGAACATGTTCAAAAGCAGAAGGTGCTGGAACAGCTAAGCAGGTTTGGCAGCATCTGAGAAGAGAAATAAGAGTTAGCAGTTCCGGTCCAGTGACTCTTCCTCAGACCTGATGGGACCTATGAATTGTTGCTGAAAATCTGCAGTCCTCACTTTCTCCTACGAAATGTTGATCTCTCTGCAGAAGATGGGGTGGTGGGGTTGGGGTAAGAAGTAAACGGTAATTGGTGTAGAACTCAAAGAGAGAGAAGAAGAATTGGGCAAACTAATGGATAATGATCAAGCTGAGAGGGTGAGTAGCTTTTTATAGAGACTGTTAGTGACTAAACATAGATAGCGTGTACTGGTTGCATATGTGATGACAAGGAGTGGTGTGTGAGGTGGAGGGCAAGGAGATGGATGAGTTTTAGACCTAAAAGTATTGAAATTGATGGAGTCTGGAGGGCTGCAGCATCCCCAAATGGGAAATGAGATGTTGTTCTTCACGCATATACTGAGCTTCTCCGGAACACTGCAGTAAGCCTGAGACAGAGATGTT
>NW_025210185.1:4613-18673 GCF_004010195.1 Chiloscyllium plagiosum
AAAAGGAAGAATTATTCAGGAGATGTTATGAGAGATGTTGGAAATCATGATGCTAAGAAAACTGTCATGAAGACAGTTTACCAAATGATTGTAGCAACTCGAACAAGGTTGACGAGGTAATGACACAAATCATTACGAATTAATATGTTTTAGTAGTCATTACGGAGACATGGTTACAGGGTGGTCATGACTGGGAGTTAAATATCCGGGCTTTTCAGACTTTTCTGAAGGACAGACAGGAGAGTCTGATTCAAGTACAACTTCAACGCGGTACTGTGAGATGGTATAGGTTCGATAGAGAATGAGTTTGAATCAATTTTGTTGGAAATTAAAAATTCTAAGAAGAAACTTGCACTGAAAGGCGTAGTCGTAGACCACCAAATAAACGATTACATTTGGGATGTGAATACACACAGAAATAAGTAATGCTGGTCAAAATGGGCCGGATATTAACTTTGGAGATTTTTATCGACCTGTTGATTGGTCGAACTAGCTCAGTCTGGGTTGCCTTGAGGAGGACATTGTTGGATTTAATCGTGATGGTTTTCCTGAACAGTATGTCAAAGAAACGGCGAGGTCTCAAGCTATTGTCGATCTGGTCCTCTGTAGTGAGACAGGAATAATCAAATTCCTCATCATTAAGGATCCGCTTGGAAGGAGTGATCACAGTATGTTTGAATTGAGAATGCAGATGGAGAGTGTGAAGTTAAAAACCAATGCCAGATTCCTGTGCATGTACAAGGGGCTCTACAATAGAACGGGGAGAGCCTGGCTAAAGTAGACTCAAAACAAAAATAAATATGGTGGGTCAGCTGATGAGCAGAGATTTCAATTACATTTTTTAAAGTGATGAGCAAAATTATATTCCAATGTAAAGGAAGGACAGTAAGAAAAACTGTAATCTAGCATGGTTGTCTCAAGAAATAAGGGAGACTACCAAATTGAAGGAGAAGGCATACAAAGTGGTTAAAATCAGCATGAAACTGGAAGATTCAGAAAGCATTCTCGGTCCACAGAATGCCACAACAGTGCTGTAAATAACCGCAAGAAAGAACATGAGAAAAAAGAAACTCGCACAGATTATAGGGATGTTTACCAGAAGTTTCAACAAAAAAAACGAAAAAGTGTGGTTAAAGTGAACGTTGGTCCTTTAGGCGTTTAGTTATGGGATGTGATGAAATGGCTGAGGCATTGAACAGTTATTTTGTATCGTTCTTCACAGTGGAAGACACTAATACATGCCAGTAATTGAAAAGAGATGAATGTCGGTGAGGATCTGGAAACAATCCTTATTTCGTAAAAGCTAGTGTTGGGCAAACTAATGCAGCTAAGGATAGACAGTCTCCTATCCCTGATGGAATGCATCCCAAGGTGCTAAAAGAGTTGGCGGGGGAAATAACAGGTGTACTGGCGTTAATCTTGCAAATTCGCTGTACTCTGGGGCAATTCGAGCAGATTGGAAAACAGTAAATCTGGCGCCACTGTGTTTGGAAAAACATGGAAGGAAGACAAGAGAGGGAGTTATAGACCCACTACCTTAAATTCTGTAGTAGAGAAGGTGCTTGAGTCTACTATCAAGGAAGGAATACGAGATCACTGCGATAGAGATTGAAAAGACGCAGCACGGAGTCATGTAGGGCAGGTCATGCTTTACATATATATTGGTATTCTATGAAGGCATGACAAGTATGGTGGACAACGGGGACTCAGTGAATATGGTGTACCTAGATTTCCAAAAGATCTTCGACAAGGTGCACACAAGAGCTGGATGCATAAGGTAAGGATGCTTGGTGTTAGTGGGCGAGTATAACCATGGATAGAAGAATAGTTAACTAACAGGAAGCAAAACGTGACGATAAATGTGTACTATTCTGGCTGGCAAACAGTGAGTAGTAGTGAGCCTCAGTGATGGGTTTTGGAACTGCAATTATTTACAATTTTTCCAGATAATTTGTAGTTGGGGGCAATGTTTAGCACGTGCAACTTTACAGATGACACGGAAATGAATGGCAGAGGACAGTGTGCAGAGGAATGTGAAACTTTGTAGAGGAAAATACTTACATTGACGACATGGGCAAAGGTTTGGCAGAAGAAACGTGCAGTCATCCATTTTGTTAGAAGTTACAGGAGACAGGGTTATTACTTGTCGAATAAAATGTTGAAGCGTGCTGCTGTACAGGGGGACCGAGGCGTCCTTGTGCATGAATCACAAAGGTCGGGTCTGCAGGTACAACAAGTAATTAGGTAGGCAAATGGAATGTTGTTTTTCATTACTAAAGGGGGTGAGGTTAAAAGAAGAGAGGTTATGTTGCCGCTGTACAGGGTGCTGGTGAGGACATTCTTGGTCTCATTACTTGAGAAAGGATAAACTGGCACTGGAAGGGGTGCAAAAGGGGTGCACTGGGATAATGCTGGAGTTGTGGGGATAGGGTTATGAGGAGAGACTGAGTAGATTGGGATTATATTCATTGGAATTCAGAAGAATTAGGAGAGACCTTATAGAAATATGTACAATTTTGAAGGGAATATATAAGATAGAAGTAGAAAGGATGGTTCCACTGGCGGGTGAAATTTGGAAAAGAGGGCCCAGCCTCAAGATTAGACGGGGCAGGTTCAGCACAGAATTGATAAGGAACTTTTTAACCAAAGGATTGTTACTGTTTGGAATCTTCGATTCCTGATGAAGGATTTTTGCATGAAAGTCAATTTTCCTGCTCATCAGATGCTGTCTCACCTGCTACGCGATTTGTCGCTCCACACTCTTTCCTGTAATCTCCAACATGTGTAGTCTTCACTTTCAAAATTAGAATTCTTTGCCCAGTGAAGAACTTGACTGGATCTGAGCGCACGAAATGGTCTGCCATGAACGTATTGAATGGCGGAGCAGGGTCTAAGGGCTGGAGGGCTTACACCTGCTCCTATTTCTGATATTTCATGACTGCATATTTCACATCTTCAGCAATTGCAGGGGAAGATTCCACAGTAAACGTGGGGCGGTGTTGGGAGTGAAGGCAGAATGCACCAGTATGTCCCAGATGGAAGGTTACATCCGGAAGGCAGAGAAGGGAGGTGAGAGGAATATGTGTGTGGTGATGGCATTTTGCTGGAGCTGGTGGAATTTCAAAAAGCAATCGATGATCACTTGAAGCACCACAGCGCATAAAGCTACAGAACAAGATCTGGAAAATGGGATGACAGTGGATAGGCGCTTAATGCCTGTCATTGGCAAGAAGGGCCAAAAGGCCTCTCTCCTTGCTGTGAAAGTCCCAGTCTCTATGAGAAATTAATTGAACCAGCCTTTTGTGGCCACAAGACCAATCAGAATCCGGGACTTCTTCAGCAAGTAATGCAATTCTTTATTCCTTGAAGCCTATCTATCAGATTGCCTGCCATTACAGATAAGGCAGCATCCAAGTCGGAAGATACATTTCAGTCAGAACCTCCTTGAGGACTGCTCAGTGTTTTTCCAACAATAATGCATCGCCCAACACCAAACAGAACAGAACAGCCAAATTGATCAGCACCGCATGAATGAAACAACATCGACACAGATCCACTTCCTCCATCGCCAAACACTCAGACATGCAAGTTGTACCATCCACAAGATCAAGTGCAGAAATTCACCACGCCTCCTTAAACAGTACATTTCACATTCACAATCACGTCCATCTCAAAGGTAAAGGATGACAGGTGGGTTGGACAACCCGAAAAAACAATTACCATACTGACCTGGAAATATTTTGCCATTCCTCCCCTGTCACTTCGTCAACATTCTGAATTTCCATCCCTTACAATGTGAATGTTCTGATAGCCCATGGACAACAAGGGTTCCAGAAGGCTGCTCATCATCACCTTATCCAGTCAAATTAGGAATGAGCAATACATGCTTACCCTGTCTTGAATATACACATCCGAAAGAAGAATGACAATTAAATGCTTTGGTGTTTTTTTTTAAAGCTAGCTTTTACTAAGCTATTTCTGTTTTAATTTCAGAATTATTAAAGATGAGGATTATAATTGGAAACTGAAACGACACATCACATCGGTATCTGATGGAGTTGTTCAGTTTAAAGTGAACTGAACACGTCGGCCTTGGAAAATGAAGGAGAAAAAAACATTGCGAGTCGAGTGAAACCATTCATGTGTGCTGTCTATGGGCGGGGCTTCGGCCATTCATCTGGACTGCCAAGATATAAATAGACGGACGCCGGAGAGAACCTTTGGAAATGTGCTGACTGTGGAAAGTATTCAATTATTCGCCTGCTATGACAATTCATCCGGCCACACTGTGGAGATTCGTTTCACCTGTTCTGAGTGTGAGAAGCGATTTGTGCAGTTATCTAACGTGCTGCTTCACTAATGCATGCACACTGAGGAGAGACTGTTTAATTGTTCAGAGTGTGGGAAATGCTTTCAAAAAACGTTCTCCAAAACTGACGTATCACCAATGTGTTCATACTGATGAGAAATAAATCAAGTATTCTCACAGTGGAAATGGGGTCAGCCTGTCATCTGATCTCACTTTTCATCTGGGAACTCACTGAAGAGAGACCGTTTACCTGCTCTAAGTGTGGGAAAGGATTCAATCGAGCATTTGGTCAGCTGAGACACCTGCAGTTTCACACACAGAAGTGACCATTTGTCTGTTGCACGCGGGAAGAAATTACTTGATTTCAGCAACCTGCTGAAATACAAGCGGGTTCACACTGTGAAAGGCCATTCACCTGTCTGAATGCGGAAAAGGATACACTCCATTAACACGCTGAGACACCAGCTAATTAACATTGGCAAGGGGCATTTATATGTACCATTTTTGGGAAAGGAAGCACTTAAATCTTCCATTCTGCTCATACACCAATGGGTTACAAGTGAAATGAAACCCTTCAAATGTCCAGAATATGGGAAGTGCTTTATATGTTCCCAGGAACTGAACTCCCATCAACGTGTTCACATTGATGAGAAACCATTCACGTGGTCTCACTGTGGGACTGACATCCCACTGTGTATCGACACAATTTAAATGCTGCATCTCCTCAAGCAGTGATTAAACTTCTCAAGGACTTCCATTGCAGTGAAACACAGTCAGTAATTCTGAATGCATCAAATAAATTTTTAATACACATCAAACTTGAATAACGAAGCAAATGCATATCCACCAGTCTCCACGCATTGGAGAGAAATTGGGGAAAACTGTATATTTGATGTGATTGATCCTTGAGCAATTAAAACCCAGTTCAAGTAAAGAGGCTTTTTCACATCCAATGAAGAAAACGCGTGCTGATAGAATGAACACAGTTCATTTTTGGATGCAATAACAGCAACATACAATCACATTGGACCTCATTGGAATGCGTGTGCCACCGTCGATATGCAGACCATAGGAGCTGTTCTCTTCATTAGAGACAGAAGTGACTGGTGATGATTTAGCCAGTGGGCTCTGAGACCTCAGGCAACGGAAGAGGTTGAGAAGAACAATTGCTTGTGGTATTCACAACCCGTTGATGGGAACGGAACCCATGCTGTCAGCATCATACAACTTTACAAACAAGCAACCCAGCCAACTGAGCTAAACCAATACCTCCTCACTGGTGTGTCACATGTGCGGATGAATTCTTGAATCCATTGCTGCACATGGTTTAGGTGAACGGCCTCTACCCACAAAGCGTTGACTGTCGTTTCATCAAAGCATTGTTACGCCTGAAGCTCTTCTCAGTCAGAGTATTTACTTTTTCTCGCAATGGTATGAACAAGCCCATATCTGCTGAGATTGGAGAACAAAGTGAATACCTTTCCACACAAGGGGCGAGTGTTTGTCACTAATGTGAATAATCTGCTCACTGAGTACAGATGACCACGTGAATCGCTTCCAACACTCTGTTGAGATGTATGGTCTCCATCCAGTGTTGATCAAATTTGTGCGTCTGAAACTTTACTGATTTAATTTAACTCTTCTCAAGCACAGAGCAGAAGGATGTACACGCTCCAGTTTCAATTCGACTGGTTGACATTACAGTGGATTGTGGAGGTTATCCCTGCCCAAACGGAGCGGAAAAGCTTCTCTCCCAGTGACGAAGACATATGTGCGACATTAGGCTGGATCCCCTAGCGAAAGGTTGCCCACTCAAGGAACAGCTGAACGAGGTCTCGCCCATGGGAATAACTTGATGTTGAATTCAGACCTCTGAATTTCAGATCTGAGAAAATCTTAAAGATTTTTCCCCACAACCAGAGGAAAGGTCCCTTGTCAGTTTAAACCCATAGATGTCACACGAGGCTGAATGACAGAGTAAATCCCTTTCCAAACATGGAGCACGTCAACAGTCTATCCTCAGAATGTCTGTGTCGCTGAGATTTCAGCTGCTCTGAGCAGCTGTATTCCTTCCGACAATCCAGAAACTTCCATGTTGCTGATCTCCTTATGTATCTCCAAGTCCGATGATCTGTTGAATCCTTGCCCTTAAACACAACAAAGGTATGGCTTCTCTTCAGATCTTTTAAAGAATGTTAATTGGATTATGTGAAATAATTTCTGCAGTCTTTTCACTGGAACACTCACAATGTAGAGTGCCTGTGCGTGAGCGTATGTGTGTGTGTTTTTGCATGTGTGTGTGTGTGTGTTTGCATGTGTGTGTTTGCATGTGTGTGTCTGTTTGCATGTGTGTGTCTGTGTTTGCATGTGTGTGTGTGTGTGTGTGTGTGTGTTGGCGTTTTGCAATCACACTGCCATTTGAAATCTTTTCCCACAGACATACCAGATAAATATACAGCCTTCATGGCCTGCTGAATTTAGTGACTCTGTTGGATCTTGGATCAGTATATCATGCTGGATTTGACTCACTCAACTTCAATTCTTTCAATTTAGGTATTTGCCGAGAGGTGCGAGGGAGGAGCTCAGGACTTCTGGGAAGGTGAGTTTAACGGTTAAAAATCTTGTATCAGGCGTCGGGGCCTCCATTTGACCAGAGGTGTGACGCAGGTGCGAAGGACTGCTGGGACAGTGAGTCTGACCTTTTAAAAATTTTAGTTCAGGCGTCGGGGCCTCCATCTGCTGAGAGGTGCGAGGGAGGATCGAAAGACTTCTGTGAAGGTGAGTCTAAAGGTTTAAAAACCTTAGTTCAGGCGTCGGGGCCTCCATTTACCGAGAGTTGCAAGGGAGGAGTGAAGGAATTTTGGGAAAGTGAATCTAGCGGTTTAAAAACCTTAGATCAGGCGAAGGGGCCTCCATTTGCCAAGAGGTGCAAGGGAGTTGCGAAGGATTTCTGGGAAGATGAGTCTAACGGTTTAAAAACCTTAGATCAGTCGTCGTGGCCTCCATTTTCCGAGAGCTGCGAGGGTGGAGTGAATACCTTCTGGCAAGGTGAGTCTAACAGTTGAAAAATCTTAGATCAGGCGTCGGGGTCTCCATTTTCCGAGAGGTGCGAGGCCTGAGCGAAGGGCTTCTGGGAAGGTTAGTCAAATGGTTCAAACATCTTAGATTAGGCGTAGGGGCCTCCATTTGCCGAGAGATACGAGGGAAAAGTGAAGGACCTCTGCGAAGTTGAGTGTCACGGTTTAAAAACCTTAGTTTAGGCGTGGGGGCCTCTATTTGACGAGAGGTGCGAAGAAAGTGCGAAGAACTTCTGGGAAGGTGATTCTAACGGTAATAAACCTTTGATCAGGCTTCGGGACCTCCATTTGCCGAGAGTTGCAATGGAGAAGAGAAGGACTTTTGGGAAGGTGAGTCTAACATTTTTACAACCTGGGTTCAGGCATCGCGGCCTCCATTTGCCGAGAGGTGTGAGGGAGGAACGAAGCACTTCTGGGGTGTTTTTAAGTGTGTGACATCTAAACCCGAGGTCTTTCAACCTTCAGGCCTCGCTCCTACCTACCTCCTCTAACCTTACTAAGAATCTGTAAACAAGGTAAGTTTTCAGCTTTCTGTTTTTTTGTTCTCGCTCTTCTCTTCCTTTGTTTAGATCTGTGCTGATTTTCATACTAGCGGGATATGGATGTCAGGGCAGTTGCATGTTCCTCCTGCAGAATGTGGCAGGTGAGAGACACTTCACATGTTCCTGTGGACTACATCTGCGGGAAGTGCAGCCAACTCCAGCTCCTTGAAAACCGAATGAGGGAACTGGAGCTGGAACTGGATGAACTACGGATCATCCGGGAGGCTGAGGGGGAAATTGAGAAGATGTACAGGGAGGTGGTCACTCATAAGACACAGGATAAGGACAGCTGGGTTACAGTCCGTGGGAATAAAGGGAACCGACGTCAGAGCAGGGATCCCCTGTGGTCAATCCCCTCAGCAATAAATATATCGTTTTGGATGCTGCTGGTGGGGACAGCCTACCAGGGTAAAGCCATAGTTGTCAGGCCTCTGGCACTGTGGCTCAGAAGGGAAGCGGGGGAATAGAAAAGCGCTCGTGGTAGGTTATTCAATAGTTTAGCGGATTGACAGGAGATATTGCGGTCAGGAAAGGGACTCCAAGAAGTTATGTTGTCTCCCTGGTGCCAGGGTCTGGGATGTCGTCAATCGAATTTGCAAGATTCTGAAGTTGGAGGATGAGCATCCAGAAACCATAGAACATATTGGCACCAATGATGCAGACAGAAAAGTGATTGAGGATCTGAAAAGTGACTACAGAGAGTTAGGTTGGAAGCCGAAGAGCAGGAGGAGGAGAGTAGTGTTCTCAGGTTTGCTACCCCTGCCACGAGATAGTGAGATGAGGAACAGTCAGCGCATGGAACTTAGCACGTGGCTGCGAGGCTGGTGCAGGAGGGACGGCTTCAGATACTTCGACCATTGGGATACCTTCTGGGGAAGGTGGGACCTGTACATGAAGGACGGGTTGCACCTGAACTGTAGGGGTACAAATGTCATGGGTGGGAGATTTGCTCCTGCGTTTCGGATGGGTTTAATCTCGTTTGGCAGGAGGGTGGGAGTCGGATCCACATGTCTGAGAGGGGTTCAGCTGCAGACAGGACCATGACAGGATATATCGAATCTGTCTGGAAGGTTTCTATTCAATAGTACACCCCAGAATGTTGTTCATGAAGGATTCAAGAATAAATTTGGTGTTGAATGTCAAAACGGGAAACTCAGATTGTATCTTGATGAAGATGGAGATTGCCAGGCATATATGTGATATGACTGTTACTTGCCACTTGTGCAGATTTTGTATGATATCTAGGTGTTGTTACAAATTGATATACGATTTTTGGGAAGTTTTTTTAGTGCATGTTGAGATTCCGGCTGAAAGGTTGTTCTCAATTAGAACACATCTACCAGCTCAGCAAGCAAACGTACAACCAGAACATATGCATATGCGCGACTTCAGTATCTGAGCAGTTGAAAATGATGCTGAATGTTGTCCAAACGTCAACCCACATTCCCACCTCTGAAGGGAAAGTCATTGACTAAGCAAGTAAAGATGGTTGGGTCAAGACCCGACCCAAAGGAACGCCAAAGGGAAAGTGTGGACTGCATATGATGGAAATCACAGTCGGGGGGTTGTTGCTGGAAAAGCGTGGGATGTCAGGCAGCATCCGAGGAGCAGGAGAATGACGTTTCGGCCATGAGCCCTGTATTGCTTATGAAGTTCTGATACCGGAAACGTCGACGCTCCTGTTTCTCGAATGCTGCATGACCTGCTCTGCTTTTCCAGCACCTTTGTAACTCCACTCTGACAAAGAAGGTCTGGATTCTCAAGCACCACCGGCTTCACAAGTGTGTCATGACATGTCTCAATAGGTTGATTAAAAATGTCACCTGCAGAAAAATCCAGAGTTTTAAGCAGACTGTGGTATTTTTGACAAATACACTGGAATGTTGTGCTGCTAAAAAGGCTATCAGCCAGGATAGCGCACCACCAAAGAAATGGATTCTGAAGAAAAGGCACACAAGACTAGAATTGTTAACTATGTTTCTCTGTCCATGTATACTGCCAGACCCGCTGACTTCCTCCATCCCTTTCTGTTTTAGTCTCAGATTTTCAACATTTGCACGAATCACCCTCAGTTACAAACCCGTACGAGGACGTCACCGTTCCGCCCACCCATGCGTTCAGAACCTTAGCCAGAATGGCAGCTGTTTACCTTGGAACTGCAAATCATTTACCCACTATTTATTTTTCAAGCTGCTCGATTTTCGCTGGAAGCGTTTTTAAATGTTCTCGGCTTGAATCCCTCTCTCCAGGCTCAACAGCCGGAACGTCTGGAAAAGTTCATCACTCCCATTTACCACGGAGGTGAAACCAGCATGCGAATGACCCTCCCTCTCCTGTAATGAGTACAGTCTCAAGGCATGGAATGCTGGATAGTTACCCAGCCATTGAATCCAATTGTTACATAATGTGGATTATATTCATTCCTAATTTTCTCTTTCCTGCATTTCAAGCTTCTGCTTCCAAATGATCTTTGGAAAACAAAATTGGCTGGTGAAAAGACATCTTAAATTTCATGCATAATTCACATCTCTTAAACCCTCTCGCCAACATAACCTTTTCATTAAAATACTTGACTCGTCAAACCATTTTGTAAATTCCCATCCTGAACTGACAGTGCTGGATTTTGGAAATTTCTTTAACATATGGAAGGTTGGAACTCAAACGAATAGGTGTATATGTTTCTTCTGAGGGTCTCTCAACACATTTATTTTATCATCTAATTTTACAGAAAAGTGGAAGGCACGAAAACTGAAGTGTTTCTCTGATCCCATTACTGTGTTATATTTTCAGCTACACTGGATGTGAATCCATGATCATCCATAGCTCTGCTTATGATCTTTGCCATTGTCCAAACTGTAGTATCTTTAATAATGAATATTTTAACTCTGTGTGTTAGTTTGTTGTTATTTCTTCCAGTCATGTTTAAATGAGGGTTGCATCACTGCAGGTCCCTCAGCTATATGCTGCAAATTTATTCCACTCGTATACGTGGCCTCTTTCACAAGCATCACTCGGACTCTCCTCAGCTCTTGCTTGCTTCTGAATGGGTTTTGGGGAGGAGGCTATGGGGACACACAGAAGGATAGGAATTCAAGGGTAGCAAGGGAGATAGTTGTCTTCTTGACAGAGTGAGGGGACACGGCAGGAACACTATCCCACTATGGACATTCAACAGAGAAGCAGAGAAACCATTTGTATTTTTATGGATGACGAGTGGGCCTTTGGAATAAGGCGGTAGTAACAGACATTTGCTTGAAACCTCTTGGCTCCACTCCACGGGGAAATGGAAAAATGTGTGCGAAATACTGTCGTGAACCAATTATAAGGGGAGGAGAAGGAGATTCATAACTTTCCTACCACAGAGCAAAAGGATGTGCGGTTTTCTCGTTGTTTGTTGAAATGATCTCTCAGAGTGGTTACATGATATTCTGACAGAATAAGGGATGGGCAGAGGGCGAATATTCAATAGTCGTCTGGCACATTGGCACCAACACGATGTGTGAAAAATAGGGTGAGGACGTCGGGGCAGAATGCAGCGTGTTGGGAAGCAAGCTCAACACTGTGATCTCAAATGGGGTGATCTCAGGATGATGTGCAGTGCCACCTGCCCATTAGTGTAGAAACAGAAAGGTATATCGGGCACAGATATGGCCAAAGAGACGGCGCTAGAGGGAGAAGGAGTGGAGTGGACACCATTTCTTGCAGTGAAGGAATCAATCCACACTGGAGGCATGACAACTGGGCAGGACTGAGATCATTGGGGTGGTGGGGCGGTGTGTTGTTTATTCACCCAGGCATATACAAGGACTGTTTATCTAGAATGGCAGTGTGCACCGTGTGAGCAAACCTGGTAAGAATGGGCCGTGGGAAAGCAAGAAGACCGGATTCCATAGGAAACTGGAGATTTCACTTTTTGAAAAGCTGGCAGCAGCTCTGAAGAGTTCCAACTTATAATCCTCTGTTTTAATGAGGACTGTGATTAACAATGCCATTTATAATGTGGATTTAGCAGTTCACTGCTGTTTAGTAAGAGTCTGTACGAATATCTGGAGAAATCGAGGCCATTACCTTTGGTGTAAGTCTAGCTGGAGCTGAAACGACGAGAATCGTTGCGTGCAAGTCTCTTTCTGAGTGAGGCTGTTTCCTGGAGCAGTGCAGCTGGTGTTAGCTGCGGTGGTTGGGGTTCACATGTGGACATGAGCAATGCAACAGCACTCACCGTGAATGGCCTAGTTAGGCACTGCAGGAAGAAACCTCTCACTCAGCGTTAAGTCATTCGCATGAGGAACAGAAAATTGAGCAAAGTGTCGAACAGAATTGCTAACAGATGTTTCGATGACCCCTATCCATGTGCAATGTCGTCTGTTTGCAAAATTTTATTCAGCAACTGAATTAAGTTTCTAACCAGTAATGAGATCTGGAGGACAAAGCGAATTTTTTCATGGGAGATGTTATTGCGTGAATTTACATTGACAACGATCACATCAAATTCGTTCAGATCTCCCCCACCCCAACAGCCACACATTCTGTTGGAAAAGTTGTCATTTTGTTTCCCATGTGGAATGGACAAACGTGTATTCATCTTAAAATGTGTTAATGTTTGACAATGTATCTCTGAGAGTCGTTGAGAGCAGATATGGAAAGGTACGATTTAAAATGACATAGCGTAGTCCAAACTCAGGATGACTTTGAAACTAGAAAACTGTGCCAGAAACAAGAACCTATTTCTAGATATACTTGGCCAATTTTTAAACTTTTGGAACTAATGTGTTCAGTTTTCAAAATATTGGCTGGATGCCTGAAATGTTTACTCCAACTCAAGGTGTACAGTTGCGTTTCCAATGTTTGAATCATACTTTTTTTTTCATTTTCTGTAGACTGAAATTACTCCATAGAGGCCAGCATTTTATTACTCAGACAATCCTCATGACAAGTGTGCAACACCTGACATAAGTTCGTCTTCCTCAGAGCCAGCTCTCAGAGAGGAAAGAATCTCCCACAATTTAATTGGACCTGCCAGCCAATAATCACTGTATGAATCATATCAAATCATTCTCTACGAATTACCCATGGCTGACCTTGTTTTCATCCCTACAAAACAATTACCATTAGCTATTCATACATAGCAATATCTCAGAAGCATCACACGTGGAACAAAAATCTAATTCAGTTGCATTGATTGCCTCATTTGCAATTGTAGCAGCAGGAAGAGGAACTCAACTTTTAAGTGGAATAAACAGTAAGAAGAGAGAGATTTGTCGCTTGCACAACCACAACAGCTACAGAAAGCTGAAACTAAAACTGTGATTTTGTGGGATGCGTCACAAATCTGGTTTCTTCTTTTGCATCAAAATAAATACAAGGTTTCATAAACGTTTTGATTTTGTAGGCCTCAGGTAGTGATCTCGCCAATTCTGTCTCAACTTCCATTTCTTTCACAAAAAAGACAGCACAAAATGCACCTGTCAAAGCCACAGCATCGCCCCATTCAGTGATGGTTATGAAACAGATTCGTTTCGGCAAATGATATTGATATAAAGCTTACTGCGGATCCTGATGATAATGTTCTGAAATATCTACTGTCGTTGGTCTT
This sequence comes from Chiloscyllium plagiosum, assembly GCF_004010195.1. Classification (NCBI taxonomy): domain Eukaryota; kingdom Metazoa; phylum Chordata; class Chondrichthyes; order Orectolobiformes; family Hemiscylliidae; genus Chiloscyllium; species Chiloscyllium plagiosum. The sequence goes on from NW_025210185.1 coordinate 18,135, forward strand.
GTAGACAATAGAGAGTATGAGTTTGGAAGGCGTTGTCTAAACAATATTGATCATTCTCTCAATTTTTCCACGGCTGCGACTTGTGCGCTGGCGTTCGAGGAAGAGGAATTTTAAGTGTTGCCAAAGATGACAGTTACTTTGCCAGGGATGCCATTAGACTTCTTGAGCATTATTGAGAAAACATTCCAACGAGTAAGTTTTGTTGATTATACTTTGCTGATAGTTGGATTCCATCCTTTGGCGACTGTCTTTGTGGAGAATGCACATTCTCTCCGTGTCTGCTGGCGTGTCCCTGAGTATTTCAGTTCCTCCTACAGTCCAAAGATATGGTGGTCAGGTGAATTGGCCTTGCTAAATTGATCACCGTGTTCGGTGCGTTAGTCAGGTGTAATTATATGGAAGGGGAGTGGGTCTGGTTGGGTTATTATTTGGACGGTTGGTGTAGACTAGTTGGACCGAAGGTCCTGTTTCCATGCGGTCGGGAATCTAATCTAATCAGTATATAGTGGTTTTCTTGCGAACATTATTTTGCCAGAATG
>NW_025210186.1:0-1826 GCF_004010195.1 Chiloscyllium plagiosum
GTGGATTCACTACAGACACTGACTGTGGATTCACTGCTGGCACTGACTGTGGATTCACTGCAGGCACTGACTGTGGATACACTACAGGCACTGACTGCGGATTCACTACAATAACTGACCGTGGATTCACTACAGACACTGACTGTGGATCACATCAGGCACTGATTTTAGATTAAATACAGGCACTGACTGCGGATTCACTACAGACACTGACTGTGGATTCACATCAGGCACTGATTGTAGATTAACTACAGGCACTGACTGTGGATTCACTTCAGGCACTGACTTTGGGTTAACTACAGGCACTGACTGCGGATTCACTACAATAACTGACCGTGGATTCACTACAGACACTGACTGTGGATTCACATCGGGCACTGATTGTAGACTAACTACAGGCACTGACTGTGGATTCATTACCTGCACTGACTGCGGATTCACAAGTGACACTGACTGTGGATGCACATCAGGCACAGATTGTAGATTAACTACAGGCACTGACTGTGGATTCACTACAGACACTGACTGTGGATTCACATCAGGCACTGATTGTAGATTAACTACAGGCACTGACTGTGGATTCACTACAGCTACTGACAGTGGATTCACTGCAGGAACTGACTGTGGATTCGCTACAGGCACTGACGGTGAGTTCACTACAGGCACTGACTGTAGATTAACTACAGGCACTGACTGTGGATTCACATCAGGCACTGACCTTTACGTTAACTACAGGCACTGACTGCGGATTCACTACAATAACAGACCGTGGATTCACATCAGGCTCTGACTGTGGATTCACATCAGACACTGATTGTAGATTAACTGCAGGCACTGACAGTGGGTTCACTACAGACACTGACTGTGGATTCACATCAGGCACTGATTGTCGATTTACTACAGACACTGACTGTGGATTTACATCAGGCACTGACAGTGGAATAACAAAAGGCACTGACTGTGGATTCAATACAGGCACTGACTGTGGATTCACTACAGTCACTGACTGTGGATTCACTGCAGACACTGACTGTGGATTCACTACAGACACTGACTGCGGATTCACTACACACACTGACTGTCGATTCACATCAGGCACTGATTGTGGATTCACTACAGACACTGACTGCGGATTCACTACAGACACTGACTGTCGATTCACATCAGGCACTGACTGCGGATTCACTACAGACACTGACTGTCGATTCACATCAGGCACTGATTGCGGATTCACTACAGACACTGAATGTGGATTAACTACTGGCACTGACTGCGGATTCACTACAGACATTGACTGCGGATTAAATACAGACACTGACTGCGGATTCACTACAGGCACTGATTGCAGATTAACTACAGGCACTGACTGTGGATTCACATCAGGCACTGACTGCGGATTCACAAGTGACACTAACTGTGGATTCACTCCAAGCACTGACTGTGGATTCATTACTGGCACTGACAGCGGATTCACTACAGGCACTGACTGTGGATTCACTACTGGCACTGACTGCGGATTCACTACAGGCGCTGACTGCGGATTCACATCAGGCACAGATTTTAGATTAACTACAGGCATTGACTGTGGATTCACTACAGGCACTGACTGCGGATTCACTACAGACACTGACTGCAGATTCACTACAGGCACTGACTGTGGATTCAGATCAGGCACTGACTTTGGGTTAACGACAGGCACTGACAGCGGATTCACTACAATAACTGACCGTGGATTCACTACAGACACTGACTGCGGATTCACTACAGACAGTGACTGCAGATTCACTATAGGAACTGACGGTGGATTCACATCAGGCACTGATTGT